>NC_092739.1:1750000-2027500 GCF_047496795.1 Chiloscyllium punctatum
CCCCAATTATCTAGGTGTCTGAAACCCTGCCTCCTGAATCATCCCTGTAGCCACGTGTTCAACTCCTGTCTCTCCCTATACCCTGCCTTGCCAGCACTTGGCACGGGCAACAAACCAGAGATAACAACTCTGTTAGTTGTAGCTCCTCCCTAGCTTCCTGAATTTCTGCCATAAGTCCCCACCCCTTTCCCTACCCAGGTTGTTAGTGCCTATGTGGACCACACCCTGGGACTGCTCCCCATCACCCTCAAGGGGGTCCTTATGAGTGGCACACTGACTTCGTGGTTAGCGCAGTCACCTCACAGCACTCAGGGCCCATGTTCGATTCCAGCCTTGGGCGACGGTCTGTGTGGAGTTTGTACATTCTCTATGTGTCTACATGGGTTTCCAGCAGGTGCTCCAGTTTCCTCCCACAATCCAAACATGTGCAGGTTCGGTGAATTGGCCATGCTAATTTGGCCATAGATTTCAGGGATGTGTAGGTTAGGAGCATTAGTCAAGGGTAAATATAGGATAATAAGGTTAGGGAATAGGTCTGGGTGGGTAACTCTTCGGAGGATCAATGTGGACTTGTTGGACAGAAGGGCCTGATTCCACACTGTAGGAATTCTATAATTCGATGATTCTGAAAATATGATCTGAGCTATCATGATCCCTGGCACCTGGGAGGTTACACTCCAACCGTGAGCCTCTCTCGTTCCCACATAACCTCCTGCCTTTCTCCCTAAATATTCTTGTTGGGGTTTATGGCAGTGCTCCTCCTAAATGTTCAAAATGTCTGTTCTATCTCCCAAAACATCGGATCATTTCATTGGTGTGATGTTATCAAAACACTGAATTCAAATTCGATTGGATTTTGGTAACTGGGGCAGAATTTAAACTGATTGGCCGAATTTGGAATTGTTTTTGTTCCATGGCAGTGCAACTGCAGCTATTTGTTTCAACCAAGTGTTACATTTTTAAATTGTTGAGGACACTCTGTGCTTTCAGTCAGGCCTTGCTAGCTTCCTCTCTCTCTTAAATGTACAGGACACACCTCCATCTTCATAACACCTCCCCCCTTAAGGAGAAAATGAACCATCAAAAGAAAAATGGCTTCTTTTCTTTCTGTATTTCCGAACCACATTACCATGACATACATATGATTTTAACCGAAGTTCATATTAACTTCATCCCATATATATACAAAACATTGAATAGACACCAATAGATTATTAGTTAAATGCGTGATACCGCATCTGTGATTACATTCTTGTGACCCGCAACATGTACGATTTTTTAATTAAAAGTCTGCCACATAAGACTCCAATGAAATAGTCTCTTATTCTTCTCTTTAAAGCTTTCCAAGAATGAAAGAGGACTGTGATCCATGTGCACAACCATCTCTGACACATTGTTTGTGATATCCACATTAAAATGTCGTAAGGCCAGTACCAAACTCAATCGTTCTTTTTTGAACATAGAGATTTCTCTCTGGTGGGCGTTGAGGTTCTTTGAAAAGTAACCACCTGGCAGTTCAATACCATCCTTATCTTCCTGTAGCAGTACAGCTCCAACTCCTGTGTCACAAGCACCAATGGCAACGTTGAAAAGTTTTGAAAGGTTTGGTGTCGTTAAAACTGTTGTGATGGTTAATATCGCTTTGTAATGGCCGAATGCCTCCTGGCATTGTTCTGTCCACCAAAACGTTGTGTTATTTTTCAGCAAATCGGAAAACAGTGCCACTACACTGCTGAAGTTCGGAACATACTTCTGATAGAATCCGCTTAGTCCCAAGAATTGTTGCACCTCTTTGTTCGAGGTTGGTTGTGGAAATTCCTTGATGGCCTACATCTTTGCATTCCATGGGGGTCAAACTTCCATGACTGATGTTACATCCCAAGAATATCACCTCTGCTTTCGCAAATTCAGTTTTGTTGAAGTTTGTTACCAGTTTTGTTTTTCGTAGTCATTCAGAGTTCTGCCAACTGTACCATGTGTCTTTTCCAGGACTTACTAAAGATCACTACATCGTCCACATAGACTGCACAGTCTGTTAACCCAGCCACAACTTTGTTCAAGAGTCGTTGGAATGTGGTGGGTGCATTGTTCATTCCAAAAGGCATCGCCATGAGTTGATGTAGCCCTTCTGGGGTTACAAACACTGAAATTTCTATCACCATCTCTGACAAAGATAACCGCGCAGTAAGTCTAGCTTTGTGGTGTAACTGGCTTGTCTGATAGGAATCCGATTTTGTCACGTTCTTCACCTTCTGATAATACACAAAAAATCATTGAGCCTGCTTGGTCTGGGAACTGAGACGATTGGAAAATTCCACTCGCTCTGGCTCGGTTCAATGCTGTCCTTGTCAAGCATGGCCTCCACCTCCATCTGGACCTGTCTGGCTTTGAAAAAATTAAGTTGTTTTATCAGAACAGTATTCCCTATGTCCACTTCATGTACAACAGTATTAGTCCTCCCCATCTGATTCCTACATATGTCTTCAAGCTGCAGTAACAAACCTTCCAACTGCGTTCTATGTTCCTGAGACCGACAGCTCACTAACCTGTACAACTTCTCAAGGACTTGTTCATTTTTTAACATATTTTGAGGCACATCAAAATTCAAAATATCCGGATTTGATTCCTCGCTCTGTGGGGCAGTAACTAACACCCATTTCTCCCGTTCTTTCTCTCGAGCATAATGAGGTTTCAACATGTTCACATGAAATCCCCAGTACAGTTTTTCATCTATCTGCCATCTTTACTAGATAGATCATCTGATTCAACTTTTTCTCAATCTGATAGGTCCCCTAAACCTCGCTTTGAAGGGATCGCCTATTGCTTGTGACAATACTAACACATCATCCCATCGGGAAAACGTCTGAGTTTCCGAGTTTTTAATCTGCCACCTGCTTCATTCTACGCTGTGCCCTCTTTAAGTGCTCGTTAGCTAAATCATCGACTCGATTTAGTGTCTCCATCACCTCTAATACGTAATTTAAGTGTGAGATCTCCGACTTTGATCCTGGCAATTTCTCTTTGATTAATTTCAAACAGCCTCTCACTTCGTGTCGAATAATAACTCGAAGGGAGTAAAATGAGTAGATTTACTTGGGGCAAACAATATGAATGGGACACCTTTACACCAGTCATTTGGGTAATCCTGACAGTATGTTGTCAACATGTTCTTCAAGGTCTGATACCACTTTCTAAAGCTCCATGGGATTCAGGATGATGTTCACTGGATTTAAAATGCTGTATTCCGAAGCGATCTGTAACTTCCTTAAACACCCTAGCAGTAAAATGTGACCCTTGATCCAACTGAATCTCTCTGGGTAGCCCATACCGTGTTAACAAAGCTACTAACTCGTCTCCCACCTTTTTTGCCTTGATATTCCGTAATGGAATTGCCTCCAGAAAGCTGGTTGACACATCTATTATGGTTAACATGTACTGGTTCTCACTTTTAGTTTTCGGGAGGGGACCTATACAATCAATTAAAACCCACGTGAAAGGGAATTGGCAACAGAGGTGCTGGTTTTGTTACCGCCTGGGGATTACCTACCATTTGGCATGTATGACACATACAGCAAACGTTAACCACATTGTTGTGCATTCCAGGCCAATAAAAATGTTTTTGTACCTTAGCTTGAATCTTTCTTACCCCTTGGTGACCTCCTACAGGAAGTTCATGTGCTCACCGTAACACTTCCTGTCTGTATGGTACCGGCAACACAACCTGGTGCACTTTGGCCCATTTCGCCTCTGAACTAACCTGCCGTGGTCTCCATTTCCATCTTTGGATTCTATCTTTCAGATAATAACCCTCAGAATACACTCTGCCTCCTTTTCAGAGTACACATCCACACATATATCTTTTATTGCCTTGTCTTGCTGTTGCAAGTCCCATAACCTTTCAGGACCAAACGCTTCTGTCTGACTTTCTGTCTTTTCAGGGCTTTCTGCACCATTACGTCAAACAGGGTATCCAGCAACTGAACCTCAACTCCTTCATCTTTTTCTTCAGTTTTTGCTTCTTGCTGTGACTTATGTTAGTGGGATCTTGTTACTACACAATCTGGGAAAATACCAGCATATTTTTCTTTTAACTCCTCAGTCTCTTGATCTTCCTTGGGCTTCAACACAAGAAGGGATTTCACTCCCACCTTGGATTCTGCCAAATTAGTCAGAAGAGCAAACTGAATTCCTGGAACCAACACTCTGTCAAACTCTGACTGTTATTCTCTCAGGTAAAACCAAAAACTGCAGATCCTGGAAACCAGAGTCTAGATTAGACAGTTGTGCTGGAAAAACACAGCAGGTCAGGCTACATCCGAGGAGCAGGACTGTTACTCTCCCAGCCTTGAGTTGGCACTGCAACCTGATCTTTCATAAGAGAATGTTAAATTTCTTTCTGTCTATCCCACAGATTACCAAACTCTTGGGTAACAGATCAGGAAGAGTGCAAATTCGCTCATCTCTTACCATTAGAAACTGGTTAGATTGTGTATTTCTCAAAATTATAACTTCTTGTCATTCTCCCCCTGTTCTTGCTGAGTAAACTTTACCCACAGAGGTGAATTCTTTGTAAAGATTAGATACTAACCCCATACCCAGCCCCTGCCTCGGCTGTGCACGCTCCTGCAGCTCCTTGGCTCTTCTTGGGGTCTGCTTTGCTACCTTCACGAAGGCCACTGGCTCAGCTCCTTTTACCACATCATTTCCCACAATGCCTTTCTTCAACAACCAGCACTGTGACTTTACATGTGTCAATTTCCGACTGTGGGAAAACCTGAGGCCTTTCACCTCCTTTCCAGCCTCTTGGACTTGATTTCTAACCTGTGGTAAATATTTACGTGTTCTCCACTTTTAGTTTCCTTGTGTTGGAGCGCCCCTTCTCCCAACTTCGATCCCACACAGGGCGAAATTCTGCCAGGAAGCTTCTCTTATACAGCAATATATATTCATGTGCTAATCCTGCTGGACTTCTCACTTCCTGAACTTTCTGTTCCTCCACATGAATTCTGACCATCTCTGGAAGTGAGTTTTTAAACTCCTCCAGCAGAATAATCTCTCGGAGACTCATAGGTCTTATCTATCTCTAAGGCTCACATCCATCTATCAAAATGATTATGTTTCATTCTTTCAAACTCAACTTAAGTTTGATGTGGTTCCTTCTTTATGTTTCTGAATTGCTGTGTGTACGCTTTTGGGACCAATTCATAAGAACCCATAGAGTCATAGAGATGTACAGCAGGGAAACACAACCTTAGGTCCAACTTGTCCATGCCGACCAGATATCCCAACCCAATCTCGTCCCACCTGCCAGCACCCAGCCCCTATCCCTCCAAACCCTTCCTATTTTATACTCATCCAAATGCCTTATAAATGTTGCAATTGTACCAGCGTCCACCACATCCTCTGTCAGCTCATTCCATACACGTCCCACCCTCTGCGCGAGAAAGTTGTCCCTTAGGTCTCTTTTATATCGTTATCCTCTCACCCTAAACCTATGCTCTCTAGTTCAGGACTCCCCGACCCCAGGGAAAAGACTTTGTCAATTTATCCTATCCATGCCCCTCATAATTTTGTAAACCTGTATAAGGTCACTCCTCAGCCTCCGACCCTCCAGGGAAAACTACTCCAGCCTGTTCAGCCTCTCCCTGTAGCTCAGATCCTCTAACGTGGCGCCATCCTTGTAATTCTTTTCTGAACCCTTTCAAGTTTCACAATATCTTTCCGATAGGAAGGAGACCAGAATTGCATGCAATATTCCAACAGTGGCAGAACTAATGTCCTGTACAGTTGCAACATGACCTCCAAACTCCTTTACTCAATACACCGTCCAATAAAGGAAAGCATACCAAACGTCGTCTTCACGGTCCTACTTACCTGCGCCTCCACTTTCAAGGAGGTATGAGCCTGCACTCCAAGGTCTCTTTGTTCAGCAACACTCCCTAGGACCTTACCATTAAGTGTATAAGTCCTGCTAAGATTTACTTTCCCAAAATGTGGCACCTCGCATTTATCTGAATTAAACTGCATCTGCCACTTCTCAGCCCATTGACCCATCTGCTCCAGATCCTGTTGTAATCTGAGGTAACCCTTTTCGCTCTCCATGATACTTCCAATTTTGGTGTCATCTGTAAACTTACTAATTGTACCTCTTATGCTCACATCCAAAACATTTAAGTAAATGATAAAAAGTGGAGCACCCAGCACTGATCCTTGTGGCACTCCACTGGTCACAGGCCTCCAGTCTGAAAAACAACCCTCCACCACCACCCTCTGTCTTCTACCTTTGAGCTAGTTCTGTATCAAAATTGCTGGTTCTCCCTGTATTCCATGAGATTTCACCTTCCTAATCAGTCTCCCATGGGGAACCTTGTCGAACGCCTTACTGAAGTCCATATAGATCACATCTACCGCTCTTCCCTCATCAATCTTCTTAGTTACTTCTTCAAAAAACTGAATCAAGTTTGTGAGACATGATTTCCCACGCACAAAGCCATGTTGACTATCCTGAATCAGTCCTTGCCTTTCCAAATACATGTACATCCTGTACCTCAGGATTCTCTCCAACAACATGCCCACCACCGAGGTCAGGCTCACCGGTCTATAGTTCCCTGGCTTGTCTTTACCACCCTTCCTCAACAGTGGCACCACGTTTGCCAACCTCCAGTCTTCCAGCACCTCACCTGTGACTATCGATTATACAAATATCTCAGCAAGAGGCCCAGCAATCACTTCTGTAGCTTTCCACAGAGTTCTCGGGTACACCTGATCAGGTCCAGGGGATTTACCCACTTTCAACCGTTAAGACATCCAGCACTTCCTCCTCTATAATCTGGACATTTTGCAAGATGTCACCATCTATTTCCCGACAGTCTATATCTTCCATATCTTCTTCCACAGTAAATACTGATGCAAAATATTCATGTAATATCTCCCCCATTTTCTGTGGCTCCACACAAAGGCCGCCTTACTGATCTTCGAGGTGCCCTATTCTCTCCCTAGTTACCCTTTTGTCCTTAATATATTTGTAAAAACCCGTTGGATTCTCCTTAATTCTATTTGCCAAAGCTATCTCATGTCTCCCTTTTGCCCTCCTGATTTCCCTCTTAAGTATACTCCGACTTCCTTTATAATCTAAGGATTCACTCAATCTATCCTGTCTATACCTGACATATGCTTCCTTCTTTTTCTTAACCAAACCCTTTATTTCTGTCATCTACCAGCATTCCCTATACAGACCAGCCTGCCCTTTTACACTGACAAGAATATACTTTCTCTGGAAACTTGTTATCTCATTTCTGAAGGCTTCCCATTTTCAGGCTGTTCCTTTAAATGCGAACATGTGGCTCTAATCAGCTTTTGAAAGTTCTTGCCTAATACCATCAAAATTGACCTTTCTCCAATTTAGAACTTTAACTTTTAGATGTGGTCTATCCTTTTCCATTATTATTTTAAACCGAATAGAATTATGGTTGCTCGCCCCAAAGTGCTCCCCCACTGACACCTCAATCACCTGCCCTGCCTTTTTTCCCAAGAGGAGGTCAAGTTTTGCACCTTCTCGAGTAGGTACATCCGCACACTGAATCAGAAAATTGTCTTGTACACACTTCAGAAATTCCACTCCATCTAAACCTTTAACAAAATGGCAGTCCCAGTCGATGTTTGGAAAGTTAAAATCCCCGACCATAACCACCCTATTATTCTTACAGATAGATGAGATCTCCTTACAATTGTTTCTCAATTTCCCTCTGACTATTGTGGGGGTCTATAACACAAACACAATAAGGTGATCACCCCTTTCTTATTTCTCAGTTCCACCAAATAACTTCTCTGGATGTATTTCTGGGAATGTCCTCTCTCAGCACAGCTGTAATGCTATCCCCTATCAAAAATGCCACCTCCGCCCCCCCCCCTCTCTTGCTTCCCTTTCTATCCTTCTTGTAGCATTTGTATCCTGGAACATTAAGCTTCCATTCCTGCCCATCCCTGAGCCATGTTTCCGTAATTGCTATGATATCCCAGTCCCATGTTCCTAACCATGCCCTGAGTTCATCTGCCTTCCCTGTTAGGACCCTTGCGTTGAAATAAATGCAGTTTAATTTATTAATCCTACCTTGTCACTGCCTGCCCTGACTGTTTGACTCACTTATGTTCTCAGCTGTACCCGACTCAGATCTATCTCTTTCCTCACTATCTCATTGGGTCCCCCCCACCGCCCCCCACCCCCAACCTTACTAGTTTAAATCCTCCAGAGCAGTTCAAGCAAATTTCCCTGCCAGTATATTAGTCCCGTTCCAATTTAGGTGCAAACCGTCCTTCTTGTACAGGTCACTTCTACCCCAAAAGAGATTCCAATGATCCAAACATGTGAATCCTTCTCCCATACACCAGCTCCTCAGCCATGCATTCATCTACTCTGTCCTCCTATTCCTGCCCTCACTAACTCGTAGCACTGGGAGTAATCCAGATGTTACTACCCTTTAGGATCACTTTTTTAAAAATTTCTGCCTAATTCTCTGTAATCTCCCTTCAGAGTCTCAACCTCTTGCCTTCCAAAGTCATTGGTTCCAATGTGTACAATGACCTCTTGCTGGCTCCTCTCCCCCGTGAGAACATTTTGCACTGTCTCTGAGATATTCTTGTTCCAAGCACCAGGGAAACAACACAACGTTCTGCTTTTTCTCTGCTGGCCACAGAAACGTCTGTCTGACTACAGAATCCCCTAACACAATTGATCTCTTGGAAGCTGATGTACCCCTCATTGCATTAGAGCCAGTCTCAATACCAGAAACTTGACTGTTCTACATTCCCCTGAGAATCCATCACCCCCTACATTTTCCAAAACAGCATACCTGTTTGAAATGGGTATATCCACAAAAGACTCCTGCCCTAGGTGCCGACCTCTCGCACCATTCCTGGAGTTAACCCATCTATGTGACTGTATCTGAGACTTCCCCCCTTCCTATAACTGCCATCTATCACATACTGTTACTGTTGCAAACTCCTCATCACTTCTATCTGTCTCTCAACCGATCCATTCGATCTCGTAAGATTTGCATCCAATATCATTTATGACAGATATAATCCGCAAGAACTTTTAAACTCTCTTTAAACTCCCACAATTGACAAGAAGTACATATCACTGCAAAGGCCATTTTTGCTCCTTCACAATTAACAGACCCAGAAAATATCACCCTCTTATTCCACTATAAACCCTTACTGAGAACACTTGGTGCTGTGTCCGGAGGTTCTGCTGCTTTTAACCCTCTTAAAATACACCCACATCTTCATAACACCTCCTCCCCTTTAAGAAAAAATGAACCATCAGAATGAAAAGGTTGCTTCATTTCTTTTTCTAGCATTTAAACACATTACCCGAACAAACAGATAACTTTTATATCAGTTCACCTTAATTTATTCCCATATACGTATATATATCAAACATTAAATAAAGACAAATGACATCTAAACTCTATCAGTTAAATCCGCATCTGTGATTCCATTCTTCCAATCGCAACCTGTATGATTTTTAAATTGAAAGTCTGTAACATGAGACTCCAATGAAATAGTCTCAGATTCCTGTCATTAAAACATTCCAAGAATGTGAGTGGATTGTGGTCAGTGTATACAGCCGTCTCCAACACATTGTTCATGACATCCACATTAACATGTTGGAAGGCCAGTACCAAACTCAATAGTTCCTTTTCGATTGTGGATTGTTTTCTCTGATGGATGTTGAAAAGTAACAAACTGACAGTTCAATCCCATCGTCATCTTCCTGGAGGAGTGCAGCTCCAACTCCACTGTCACTAGCATCGATGGTGACTTTAAAAGGTTTTGAGACATTTGGTGTAGCTAAAACTGGTTTGGTGGTTCATATCGATTTGAAATGGTCGAATGTCTCCTGGCATGGTTCTGCCCACTGAAACTTTGTGTTCTTCATCAGTAAATCAGTTAACAGTGCCACTACACTGCTAAAGTTTGGAACAAACTTCCGATACAATCCAT
Organism: Chiloscyllium punctatum; assembly: GCF_047496795.1. Classification (NCBI taxonomy): domain Eukaryota; kingdom Metazoa; phylum Chordata; class Chondrichthyes; order Orectolobiformes; family Hemiscylliidae; genus Chiloscyllium; species Chiloscyllium punctatum. The sequence goes on from NC_092739.1 coordinate 1,760,006, forward strand.
TGAGTCCAAAGAATCAGAGCATCTCTTTCTTCAAGGTTGGTTGTGGAAATTCCTCGATGGCCTTTGTCTTTGCATTCTGTGGGATCAACCTTTCTTGACCAATGTTACATCCAAAGAATTTCACCTCTGCTTTCACAAGTTTCATTTTATTTCAGTCTGTCACGAGTTTTGCCTCTCGTAAGTCACAGAGTCATAGAGATGGTCGCCACGGAAACAGGCCCTTTGGTCCAACTCATCCATGCTGACCTGATATCCCAACCCAATCTAGTCTCACCTGCATCTGTCCCATATCCCTCCAATTCCTTCATATACCCATCCAGATGCCTTTTAAATGCTGCAATTGTACAAGCCTCCACCACTTCCTCTGGCAGTTCATTCCATACACTTGCCACCCTCTGTGTGAAAAAGTTGTCACTGAGGTCTCTTCTTTATCTTTCCCTTCTCACCCTAAACCTGTGCCCTCTAGTTCTAGACACCCCAATTATAGTGAAAAGACTTTGTCTATTGATCCTATCCATGCCCCTCCTGATTGTATAAACCTCGATAAGATTATCCCTCAGCCTCCGACGTTCATCGGAAAACAGCCCCATCATAATAAAACTCTCCCTACAGCTCAAACCCTCCAACCCTGGCAGCATCCTTGTAAATCTTCACTCAACCATTTCAAATTTCAAAACATCTTTCACAATGTCATTCAAAGAGCTCTGCCAACTGTACCATGTGATCTTTCCAGGAATTACTAACGATCACTACATCATCCAAATAGACTGCACAGTTTGTGAACGTAGCCACAACGCTGTTCATGAGTCTTTGGAATGTGGTGGGCACATTCTTCATTCCAAAGGTCATCACTTTAAACTGATTTAGTCCATCTGGGTTACAAGCACAGAAATTTCTTTCACCAACTCTGATAAAGGTACCTGCCAGTGACCATGCTTTAATTGGTGATGTAACTGGTTTGTCTGACTTTCTCGATGCAGTCCTCCAATCTGGGAATTGGATGTGAGTTGGCGTTGACCTTGGGAAATAATAATAACATGTCATCCCCTTGGGAAAACGTCCGAGTCTCAGAGCTTTTATCTGCCACCTGCTTCATTCTACACTGTGCCCCTTTTTACGTGCTGTTTAGCTACCTCACCTACTCGATTTCATCTCTTCTCTCGTCCCTGATACATAATCTAAGTGCGAGATCTCCGACTTTGGTCCTGTCAAATTTTCTTTAATTAATTTCAAAGGGCCTCTCATTTCATGACTGAATATTAACTCAAAGGGAGTGAACTGAATAGATTCATTTGGGGCAGTTCTAATGGCAAACAACACGAATGGGATACCTTTATACCATCATGCAGGTAATCCTGACAGTACGCTCTCAACATGGTCTTCAAGGTCTGATACCACCTTTCTAAAGCTCCCTGGGATTCATGATGATATTCACTGGGATTAAAGTGCTGTATACCAAAGCTATCCATAACGTCCTTAAACAGCCTAGCAGTAAAATGTGACCCTTGGACTGAATCTCTCAGGGTAGCCCATACTAAAGAAAGATACTAACTCCCCTACTACCCTTTTTGCCTTGACACTCTGTAATGGAATTGCCCCTGGAAATCTGGGAGACACATCCATTTTGGTTAACATCTACTGGTTCCCATTTTTAGTTCTCGGGAGGGGACCGACACAATCGATACTAAACCACGTGAAAGCTTCTTCAAATGTGGGAATTGGCAACAATTGGTATCATTACTGCCTGTGGCTTACCTACAATTTGGCATGTATGACAGGTATGGCCAAAGTTAACCATATCCTTGTGCATTCCAGGCCTTAGCCTGAGCCTTTCGTACCTCTACATGACCCCCTAAAGGTAGTTCATGTGCTACCCGTAACATCTCCTGTCTGTATGCTACGGTCAACACAATCTGGTGCACTTCGGCATATTTCTCCTCTGCACTAAACTGCCATTTCTGTCTGAGGATTCTATCTTTCAGACAATACCCCTCCGGAATATTCTCTGCCTCCTTTTCAGAGTCTGCATCCACATACATACGTTTTATCATCTTGTCTTGCTATTGCAAGTCTCTTCATCTTTCAGGAGTAATCACGTCTGTCTAACGCTCTGCCTGGTCAGGTTTTTCCTCCACCATTACATCAAGCAGGGTATCCGCTAACTGAACCTCAACTCCTTCATCTTTCTCTTTACTTTTTGCTTTGTGCTGTGTTTTATGAGAGTGGGATCTGTTTACCACATAGACTGAGAAAATTCCAGGATATTTCTGCTTTAACTCCTCAGTTTCTTGGTCTTCCTTGGGCTTCTCCACAACAAAGGGTGTCAATCCCACCTTGGATCCTGCCAAATCATTCCCAAGAACAAACTGAATTCCTGGAACAGACACTCTGTCAATCACTCCCACTGTAACTTCCCCAACCTTGGGTTGGCATTCCAACCTGATCTTATTCAGGAAACACAAAATTTCTGTCCATCTATCCCACAAATTACCAAACTCTCGGGTAACAAATCAGAAAAATTGCATATTCGCTCATCCATTATTATCAGGGACTGGTTAGATCGTGTATCTCACAAAATTATAACTTCTTGTCCTACTTCCCCTGTTCTTTCTGAGTTACCTTTACGCATAGAGGTGAACTTTTTGTAGAGATCAGAACACACTGGCACTCTCATTTTCTGTGTCCCACTCCATTACAGTGAAAACACCTGAGGCCTTTCATTTCCTGTCCACCGTCTTGGGATTCTTTATCCTGTGGGAAAATCATACCAGTGAGCTCTCTACTCTGCGTTTCGTAGTGTAGGATCTTCTATTCTCCCAACTTCTATCCCTCACTGGAGGAAATTCGGGGCCAGAAGCTTGTCTTTTGCACCAACACGTACTCATCTGCTAATCCTGCTGCCCTTCTCACTTCCTGAACTTTCTGTACCTCCGCGTAAATTTTTACCAATCCTGGAAGCAGGAGAAGGCAAAAGGCGTTCTGTACTTAACTTTTTCTCTGATATCATTCTGTTTCTTTATTTGTTCCTTTCCACGAACCAGCTCATGCATTGCATGGGGATTCCAAGCCCAACCAGAGGATTTCTGGACTCTCTTCCTGGACCCACCCAATGACCAAGCTCCCTCTCCGATTTAAATGTTCCTTCAAATCGACCTCTTCATATAAGTTATTGTCACCTGACCCAATATCACATTCAGTGAATCAACATTAACCCTGTTTAATTAGTCATCATAAAGGTCTTTTTAAAATTTTGGGGACTGTGTTGTGGTAAAGTGCACGGTGATGGTGCTATCATGGTGAGTTTAGATGTTTTCCAAGCCGATGACCTGGGTTAGATTCCTGGCAATCTCAAATTGAGATTTTTTACAATAATCATTGGAAACCCCAAAGAAAAAAAGGAATTGAATCATGTTTAAAATACTTGGCTTTCATTCCAAGACAATACAATGCAAAGCAGGAGTAGACAAAGGAAGACTGGATGAAAGTGTTCACCTGCTGCATTCTCTCACACCTCCTCCCTCCCTCCCTCCCTCCTCTAATCCCATTGAGATGGCTCTGGCTGTGCTCCATCCCTGGTGGTGCGATGCCCTGGGTAGAGGAACCTGGGACTTTGGCAGAATGTTGGCTCTGAGTGAGAGACCTGCGGATGTTTCAAACAGGTTCTGGCCGCCATTGTCCCTTTCACCGTGTGCACTGAGCTGGGGAGAGTATCGGTGTGCTTCTGTCTGTCTACGGTGTGAGAGTGTGGGCAGTGTTTGAATCTCAATCCCAGTTTTGACCCTTTAACCTCATCCCCTCCCAGAACAAGCCCCTACTAACGCAAGCCCCTAGAGCAGAGTATGTCCCAAATGGGAGAGAGGAAGTGTGAGAGACCATCAAGAGAGCTCAGACCAACTGGAATGGTGAATATCTCCTCTTTAATCTCGCGATATCTTGCCTTCTCTTCTGGTTGTACCTGTCTGAGTTTTCCTCTTTTTCCTCTCTCTTTGCCTCTGATTCGCACTCTTCGTCTGCATTATTCCATTGCTCTCTCTCCCTCTCAATCTTTCTCTCTCACATTATCTTTATCTCTCTCTCTCCCAACAGACTCTCCTTTTTTCTTTTTCTCTCTTCCTTCTTCCTTTGTCTCTGTTCTTTCCCACTTACTTGCTTTCTTTCTTCTTCTCTCATTCTCTCTCTGACTTTCCCTCTCTTCTTGATTTCTGTCTTTCAATCCTGAATCTGCACACCAACCCCCCTTCAATTGTTGACAACCCTCGCCACCCACCCCCAATGAAAATTTGGCCCATGTCTTATTGCCCTCCACTGTGCAGTTCCATCTATCCTGAACTGTCCCTCTGTAGTTCCTCCATTACATACCCATTGCATATAAAAGCCCCTCAGTATCTCCATCCATCAACAATACACTTGCCCCGTGCTGTGCTCAGCCTCTGGTCTGGAGGACAAAGTGAGCGTGTGCAGAAATTAATGTGTCTTTTGATTGCGTACGATAATGTCATGGAGTCATAGAGTCATACAGCACAGAGACAGACCCTTCGGACCAACCAGGCCACACCGACCATGTTCCAAAACTAAACTATCCCCACCTGGCTGTGCTTGGCCCATATCCCTCCAAACCTTTCCTATTCATGAACTTATTTTAAATGTTGAAACTGTACCTGCATCCATCACTTCCTCTGGCAGTTCATTCTAAACCGAAACTACTAAAGATTTTGCCCCTCATGTCGTTTTTAAATCTTTCTCCTCTCACCGTAAAAATATCCCCCTTTGGTTTGAACTCCCCACCGGAGGGAAAAGACCCTTGTCAATCTCCTTATCTATGCACATCAAGGTTTTTTAACCATCAATAAGGTCATTCCTCAACCACCAACACAACAGTGAAAACGTCCTCACCTTTCCAGTCCATTTTTATATCTGAAACCCTCCATTCCTGACAACATCTTGGTAAATCTTTACTGAACCCTCTCTAGTTTAAAGAAATCCTTCCTATCACACGGTGATGAGAATTGCATACAATAAACCAGAAGCGGCCTCACCAATGCCTTGTAGAACTTCAATATAATGTCAGTTCTGACATTACTCCTCTACTCCAAGGTCTGTGCAATGAAGGCAAGTGTGCTAAATACCTCCTTAGCTACCCTGTCTACCTGTGATGCAAACTTCAAAGGAATATGTCCCTGATCCCCGAGGTCTTTCCACTCTGCAACACTACCCAGGGCTCTACCAATAAGTCCTGTCTTTGGTTGTATTACCACAATGCAATACCTCACCTATATCCAAATTAAATTCCATCTGCCATCCCTCAGCCCTTTAGCCAAATTGATCAAGATCTCCTTGTAACCTCGGGTAACATTCTTCACTGTCATTTTCACCAATTTTGGTGTCATCCACAAACTTACTAACCATGCCTCGCATATTCTAATCTAAATCGTTCATTTCAATGACTAACAGAAGTGGAGCCAGTACCGCTCCCTGTGGAACACCGCTGGTCACAGGCCTCCAGTCTGAAAAATAATGATCCACCATTACCTGCTGTCTTCTACCATCAAGCCAATTACATATCCAATTGGCAAGCCCACCCTGAATCCCATGTGGTCTAGCTTTACTATTTAGTCTAACATGCAAAACCTTATCAAAGTCTTTGCTAAAGGCCAAGCAAACACCATCTACCACCCTGTCCTCATTGTCTTTTGTTACTTCCAAAAAACAAACCTAACTAAGTGTGTCAGACATGATTTGCCTCACACAAAACCATACTGACCATCTCTAATTAGTTCTTTCCTCTCCACCCTGTGTAAATTCTATCTTTCAGAATCATCTCCAAAAACGTGCCCACCACCGAAGCGAGACTCACGGGTTGATCGTTCCCAGGCTTCTCCTCACATCCCTTCTTAAACAATGGCATATTAGCCACACCCCAGTCCTCCAATTCTTCAACTGTGATTATTGATGATACAAATATTTCTGCTAGGGCCCTGAAATTTTCTCCCTAACTTTCCACAGTGTCCTGGGACACACTTGATCAGGTCCTGGAAGTTTACATACTTTTATGTTTTTTAAGATGTCCAGCACTTCCTCTTCTGTAGTGTAAACTTTTCCCAAAACATCAGTATTTATTTCCCTGATTTCTCTCGCATCCAATTCCTTCCCAACAGTAAAACAGAATTATTCATTTATATCCCTCCCATTTCTTGGGGTTCAACACAAAGACAACCTCGTTGATCTTTAAGGGGTCCTATCTCTCTCCAGTTGCTCCCCCATTCTTAATGTATTTATAGAATCTCTTCGGATTATCTTTACCTTACCTGCCAAGGCTATCTCCTATCCCCTCATTGCCTTCCTCATTTCCTTCTTAAGGATGTCTCTTCACTCTTTATACTCTTCAAGACATTCAGTTCATCCCAATTGTCTCTCTGATAGTCTTTTTTTATTCTTGACTTGAACTTCAACATCTTTATTCATCCATTGTTCGCAAATCTTACCAGCCTTGCCTTTCACTCTAACAGGAACAGAATGTTTCTGGACTCTTGTTATCGCACTTTTGAAGACTTCCCACTTGTCAGTCATCCTTTTACCTGCGAACAGAGACGAGAGTGTGGTGCTGGAAAAGCGCAGCAAGTCAGTCAGCATCCCACGAGTAGGAAACCTGCTGTGCTTTTCCAACACCACACTCGCGAATCTGATCTCTAGCATTTGCATCCTCACTTCCTCCTAGTTCATTTTACCTGTGACCAGTCTACTCCAATCAACTTTTGAAAGTTCTTGTTTCATACTTTTAAAATTTGCCTTACTCTAATTAAGAACTTTAACTTTCATGGAAAACCTGTGCCTTTCCATAACTATTTTAAAACTGATAGTTTTATGATCACTGCTCCCAAAGTGTTCCCTGACTAACACTCAGTCACTTGGTCAGTCTAATTTCCCAAGAGAAGTTCGGTTTTGATCCTTCTCTAGTAGGAACATTTTTATCTTGCAAAAGGAAATTTTCACCATCAAAACTTTTAAACACTCTGGCAAACTGAAACAATGTTTAGAAAATTTAAATCCCTTACTTTACCAAACTTATCATTCTGACACACATTTAAGATCTCTCTACATATTTGCTTCTCAATTGCCCTCTGACTATTAGGGAGCCGATAATACAATCCCATCAAGGTGATCATCCCTTTCTTATATCTAACCTCAACTTGTATATTTTCATGAAATGGTCCCTCAGAAACATTTTCTCAAACTAGAGTCGTAATATTTTCATTAATCAAAAATGCAGCACTCCTCCTTTCTTGCCTCTCTTTATATCCTTCTGAGAAAACCCTAAAACAGAACATTGAACTGCCCGTCTTTTCCATTCCTCAAGAGAAAGTGAGGACTGCAGACGCTGGAGATCAGAGTCAAAACGTGTGGTGCTGGAAAAGCACAGCCGGTTAGGCAGATCCAACATGTCAAGTATAGGCTCTTCACGAGGAATGGGAGGATGGCCCAAGAGGGCTGAGACTTAAATGGGAGGTGTCTGGGAGTGCGATAGGCAGATGGAGGAGGGTGGAGCAAATAGGTGGGAAGGAAGATGGACCTGTCGGACAGTTCCAGAGGGTGGTGCCTGGTTGTATGTTTGGATCTGTGATAAGGAGGGGGGAGGTGAAATGAAGAAGCTGGTGGAATCTACATTGATCCCATGTGGTTGGATGGTCCCAAGGCGGAAGATTAAGTATTCTTCCTCCAGATGTCGGGTGGCTGGAGTTTGGCGGTGGAGGAGGTCCAATACTGGCATGTCCTTGGCAGAGTAGTGAAGGGGAGTTTGCCAAACTATAACCACCTTGAGGTAGAAAACCTCATCTTCTACCTTGGGCCCCTCCAACCACACAGGATTAATGTAGATTTTCTCGGTTTGTTCATTCCCCCCACCACCTTATCCCAGCTACAACATTCCCACTTGGCACACCCCTCTTGAACTGTCCTACCTGTCCATCTTCCTTCCCACCTATCCCACTCCACCCTCCTTTCTGACCTATCACCATTGCCTCTCTCCTCCATCGACCTATCATATTCCCAGCAACCTTGCCCCCAGCCTGAGATCTCTCTCATTTATCTCTCCCTTGGCCATCCCCTCATTTCTAGTGTAGAGCTACTCTCCTTCTCCTTGTATGCTGCCTGACCAGAAGTACTTTTCCAGCACCACACTTGTCGTCAGGGTGGGATACACTTCACAGGATTGGTGTGGATTGTTGGGCCAAATGCCCTGTTTCCACACTGTAGGCATTCTATGATTTCTATGTTTGGAAAGTGATGCTGTGGAAAAAGAGAATTTCAGTTAGACTGCACTTGGAATATCGTGTCCAGTTCTGATCACCACACTACTAGAAGGATATAGATGCTTTAAAGGGGGTACAGAACAGGTTTCCCAGGGTTTTGCCTTGGTATGGGGGATTTTGAAGAAAGGTTAGATGGATTGGATTTGTTTTCACTGGAATGCAGGACTTTGAGGAATGACCCAGTAGCAGTTTATAAGATTGTGATTGGCATTGGGTGAAGTGGAAATATGAGACTTTTTCCAAGCGAGGAGGAGTCAATTACGAAAGGCACAGGTTCAGACCACAAGGAGGGAAGTTTAAAAGAGATGAGCAAGGCCAGTTTTTCACACAAAGGGTAGTGAGGGCCTGCAATGTACTGCCAGACGAAGTGATAGAAGCAGACACATTAGCAGCATTCAAGGGAATACCTGGAAAAATACACAAATAGGAAGGGAATAGAGGGATATGGATCCTGGAAATGAAGATGGTTTTAGTATGGAAGGGTAGAATGTGTCAGCACAGGCTTGGAGGGCCGAAGGGCCTGTTCCTGTGCTCTATTGTTCTTTGTTCATCTCTGTTCAGTGAGCTCTTCCTGCATTTAAAACACTGCAACAGGGATGCTATGAAAAGGCAGTAAAAAGGAAACAACTCCAGGTCACTCAGATACAGATCCACCTTGGAGGGTACAGTCCCAGATGTGGCTTTCACAGACTAGCGCACATGAAAGTTTCATTACTGAGTTTTACTTTGAAAAGACCCCGACCCTGGATACTGGTGAGATAAAAATAGCTATGCAATCACTTCTTCAAAATTCCAGTGTCTTTCCAGTCAGATTAATACTCCAAATCCCTTGATTAGATTCCAGTATGTACTTCATTCCGGGATATTTACTATTCAATATAGAAACTTGTTGGAAAGCACAAGAAAGAAATCACTGGAGAACCGCAGCCGGTCAGGCAGCATCTGTAGAGGGGTAAGAGAGTTAACTTCTCCAACCCAGTGTCACTGGGTTTCTGAAACAAGGATCCCTTCCTCCCAGGAACTGAGACTTCTCTGAACTGTTTCCAATGCAAGAAAATCCTTTTGATAAAGGAAACTGAAATTGAACGTAATACTCGATGTGTGGTCTGAACAGTGACTGTGCAGTTGTAAGACTTCCATTCTTTTGTACATTACTCCCTTACATTACAGGTCAATATTCCATCTGACTTCCTAATTCTTTGACGTACCTGTGTACTACTCTTTTAGATTCCTGTACAAGAACTACAGAATTCTGTAGTCTGTCTCCTTTTAAATAATGTCCTGCTCTCTGTTATTCCTGTCAATCAAACAATCTCATGCCACAGCCACATTATACTCCAGTTCCTTTTCCTTCCCATTTCCTCAACCCAGTAGTTTAATGTGATTGTAAATAGTTGAGGTCACAGCATTGATCCATGTGACACTCTATTAGTTACCAGTCTGAAACTGAAGCCTTTATACTGATTCTCTGTTTCCTGGTAATCAGGCTTTCATCTTCTACCCTGCTTATATATCATCACTGGCAAAATGCAACAATATCTTATGTGGCATCTTTTACACAGCTTCTTGTATAGAGACTTTTAAAATCATGAGGGGCCAGAGACAAGATGAATATCCAAGGTCTTTTCCCCAGGGCAGGGGAGTCCAAAACCAGATGGCACAGGTTTAAGTTGAGAGGGGAAAGATATAAAAGGGACCTGAGGAGCAACATTTTCATGCAGAGGGGGTGTTTGTATGGAATGGGCTGCCAGAGAAAGTGGTCCAGGCAGGTACAATTACAACATTTCGGAGACATTTGGACAGGGACATGAATAGGAAAGATTTAAAAGGATAAATAAATATTGAACTGTTTCCAGAACATTGAAAGCAAATGTAATTTTGAACAACGCTATTACAGTTCTTGTCCAGAATTGCATGTGAGACAATCTATTTTGCTGAATTTGCCTGCGCCAAGGATGTTTTTATGGGATGTGATGCTATTGGAGCAGTTGCTGTTTGTGAGATAAATAACCCATTATCCTGCTAAGTTTTCCAATAGTTATTCCAACTCTTCTTACTTTTGTCTGTAATTTGGTTTTGATTTTATTGTCACGTGCACTCAGTACAAAGGTACAGGAATACAGTGAGAAGTGTAAAATGTCACCATACACTATCTTAGGGACAAATACCTTGGCACAGAATATTATGAAGAATGTGGAAAGAAATGAAAGAACAAACTTAAAAATTAACCTTTTTTTATTTTTACAGTAATAATAGTGCTGCATAAAATATGTGATGTCAGGATCGTGATGGAATGCTTCCCACTTGCCTGGACGGGTGCAGCTCCAACAACACTCAAGAAGCTTGACACGATCCAGAACCAAACAACTCGCTTGATTGGTACCACATTTACAAACATTCAATCGCTCCACCACCGGTGCTCAGTAGCAGCAGTTTGTCTATCTACAAGATGCTCCGCAGCAATTCACCAAAGACCTTTAGGCAGCACCTTCCAAACCCATGACTGCTTCCATCGAGAAGGATAAGGCCAGAAAGTACCTGGGACCATCGCCAGCAAGTTTCCCTCCAAGCCACTCACTACCCTGACTTGGAAATATACCGCCATTCCTTCAGAGTCATTGGGTCAGAATCCTGGAATTCCCTCCTTACCAGCATTGTGGATCAACCCACAGCAAGTGGACTGCAGCGATTCAAGAAGACAGCTCACCACCACCTTCTCAAGGGGCAAATAGGGATGGGCTATCAGGGCTGTCCAGCTCGTGATGCTCAAGTCCCACAGAATGAATTTTTTTTAAAAAATGAAGTGAGGTTAAAAGCTACACGTTGCAGACCTTCCCAGTTTTCAATGGAAAATAAACAAATAATGTGCAAGTTCAAACATTACAGCCTTTCTTAAGTGCTTAGCCTCGGTGAGATCAGAGGCCCACGCTAAGGCCACAGCTGGCCGAATGACTCCACATGCTGGGCTGAGAGATCATCGTGTCAGGCTGAGAGATCACCACACCTGACTGAGAATTAGTTTCACTGGGCGGATAGATAGTCACACTGGGCCGAGAGATCCGTGGGCTGGGCTGAGTGATCACCATACCGTGCAGAGATTGGTGTGCCGGGCTGAGATAAGACCATGCTGGGCTAAGACATCCTCAGACCGGGCTAAGTGATCACGATGCTGGGCTGAGAGATCAGGCTGAGAGATCACCACACCAGACTGAGTGATGGCTATGCCAGACAGAGAGAGCTCTGTGCCAAACTAAGCGATCCCCAGGCCAGGCTAACAGATTACCACACCAGGCTGAGAGATCACCGCACCGGACTGAGCGATTTCCATGCCAGCCCGAAAAAGCACCATGCCCCCAAGGAATCACCGTGCCAGGCCGAGTGATGCCACACCAAGGGATCACCATGTTGGGCCAAGAGATCGCCGTGCCAGTCTGAGAGATCCCCATGCTGGGCTGACAGATTACCACACTGGGCTGAGAGATCACCGTTCTGGGCTGAGAAATCAACATGCCAGTCTGAGAGATGTCCATGATGAGTTGAGAGATTACCACGCCGGGTTGTGAGATCACCACGCTGTCCGAGAGATTACCACGCTGAGCTAAGAGATCTCCATGATGGGCTGAGAGATCTCCATGTCAGACTGAGAGGTAACCACACTTGAATAGTTAAAAATTCGCAGCATTTATCTGTGCAGAGGGAACTGGGTGTCCTTGTGCATGAATCACAGAAGATTGGTCTGCAATTGTAACTGGTTATTAATAAGGCAAATGGAATTTTGTCCTTCATTGATAAAGAGATTGAGTTTAAAAGCAGTGAGATTCTGTTGCAGCTGTATAGGATGCTGGTGAGGTCAGAGTTAATATACACCTCCACTTATCATCTTTAAACAACCACCAAAACCTCCAAAGAGATTCTTTCAGTAAAAAGGAGAAAGAATAACTGGAGACATGTATGTGTAGAACCACAGGAGATGGGTGAGGTTCTCAATGAATATTTCTCATCTGTGTTTACCGTGGAGAAAGACATGAAGATTGGGAATTTGGAGACGTTAGTGGTGAAGTTGTGGGGAAGGTCTTGGCGAGGTGCTCATCCTCATTGATAATGTGTTGCAGGCTGGGAAGAACATGGTGTAGTCTTTTGGCTCCTGGGAAGTACTTGGCAATGAAGGGTACTCTGTCGGTTGCAGCCAGTGTCTGTCTCCTGAGGAGGTCATTACAGTTTCTCACTGCGGCACATTGCAACTGGTGGTCGATGAATTGAGCATCGTATCACGTTCATATGAGGGCGTCTTTGAGTTCAGCTTTGAACAAGACTTCTCTACATAGGACCTCCAACCAACACTATACAGCAGGTATATTGCCGACATTTCCTTCCACTGCCCCCATGGTGAGGAGTCACTGAAACAACTACACAGTGATATCAATGATTTCATCCCATCATCGAACCCACCACAGACTACTCTTTAGTATCTGTCTCATTCTTGGACACAAGAATCTCCATCAAGGATGGACACCTCAGCACCTCACTGTACTGCAAACCCATGGATAACCTCCAAATGCTACATTTTTCTAGCTTCCACCCGAAACACATTAAAACAGCCATCCCCTCTGGACAACCCCTACCTGCACACACAGGATCTGTTCAGAAGTACTCAAGATGCCCTCATAAAAGGGTATGATGCTCAACTCATCACCCGCCAGTTCTGACCTGCCACAGCAAGAAATCGTAATGACTTCCTCAGGAGACAGACATAATCTATAACCGACAGGGTACACTTCATTTTCCAGTACTTCCCGGGAGCTGAAAGACTACACCATGTTCTTAGCAGCCTACTCACCTTTAAACATCCACTAAACCTTAAACAAATCATTGTTTGCAGCAAACTTTCCGGATTTCAAGACAACACCCTATAATCTTGTCACAGTGAACACTGTAAGATGTATCAGAGTGTTGAAACGGATACCACCATTACCTGTGGGACACCACCCACCAGGTACATGGCAGGTAATCATGTGACTCGGCCAACGTGGTCTATCTCCACCGCTGCAGGCAAAGGTGCCCCGAGGCATGGTACATTGGCAAGACCGAGCCGAGGCTATGGCAATGGATGAATAGAAACCACACAACAATCAATAGACAGGAGTGTTCCTTCCCAGTCGGAGAACACTTCAGCGGTCCAGGACATTCGACCTCAGACCTTTGGCTGACCATCCTCCAAGATGGACTTTGGGACAGGCTACAACACAAAGTGGGCGAGCAGGGGCTGGTAGCCTAGTTTGGTGCTCATGGGGATGGCCTCAACTGAGACTTTGGGATCATGTCACACTCCAGGTGATTCCACTGCACTACACTCCCTCTCTCACAAACACACACTCCTACAGACTCATACACTCACGCAGGCCCTCTCTCACACACAAGCTCTCTCTCATGCACTCATACATACACATCCACACTCACACAGACACACACCCTCTCATCGACTTATACAGCTGTAACACTTGCACTCAGACACATGTGCACTCTCTCTCACAGACACTCAAACACCCCTCCTCCCCACTGTGCGCACATACATGCACACACACGCATAAGTTTGTGGGGTGAATTTGTGCATGCAGAATTACATTTTATTTTGCTCAAAAACCATGCGAGATTCTAAAAATCCTTTTTTTCAGAAAAAAGAATCAGTCTGAACATCGGGATACAGACAGCCTCACTCAGGGTACCTCACACATTCAATGCATTACCTGAGCTGACATGGCATCTACTGGTAAAGTTCACTTGAGAATGTAACTTTAATGAAAACGTTCTGGGATTTACATATGAAACAATTGAAAACAACATGGTCTTTCTAAAAGATGAGAGACAACACAAACAATCCAGGTCTTTTTCAATATATAATCTCAGTTTCATCACACTGTAAACTTTTGCAATAAATTCTGTGTCTTATGATCTTATATTCCACGACCACCTGATGAAGGAGCAGCGCTCCAAAAGCTAGTGCTTCCAAATAAACCTGTTGGACTATCACCTGGTGCTGTGATTTTTAACTTTGCTCACCCCAGTCCAACACCGGCACCTCCAAATCAGGATTTTATGAAGGCAGTGTGATGAAAGTGATCGATAAGTACTTCAGTCAGGCATTCAACACAATAGATGATTCAACACAATAGAAAACATTCAACACATGATAGATTTATGAGCAAGATGAGGTCACATGAAACGCAAGGAGAACGAGCCATTTGGAGTTAAAAGGAAGGAGACAGAGGGTGGTGATGGAGGTTGCTTTCCAGACTGGAGACCTGTAACCAACGGTGGGACACAGTGATTGATGCTGGGTCATCGCTTCTTGTCATTTATATAAACGATTTGAATGTGAACATTGGAGGTAGAGTCAGTAATTTTGCAGATGACACCAAAATTGTATACGTAGTGGACAGCAAAAATTCCCACAGAGTACCACTGTACCTTGATCAGATGGGGTACTGGGCTGAGGAATGGTAGATGGAGTTTAATTTCGAGAAAAGTGAGGTGCTGCATTTTTGAAAGGCAACTCAGGGTGGGACACATGCACTTAACGGAAAGGTCCTGGGGAGTGTTACTAAACAAAGAGACCTTGGAGTGGTGGTTCATAGATGTTTGAAAATGGAGTCATGGGTGGACAGGGGAGTGAAGAAGGTGTTTGGTATTTAGATTCAGATGTAAACTTGAGAACCCCGTGTTCTCAAGTTCAGGGGTACAGAGAACAGTGAAATGTGCACAATGTCATCACACAGGGTAATACAACAACTAAGTGAGAGGGAAAGCATTACTGTGTTTCTTAGCATAAGTAGAAAAATCAAGAAATAAAGTTAAATGTTAACATTACAGTCCTTTATAGTGTTAAGTGGAACAATAAAGTAATAACAGTAAAAGTTTCACAGTGTTTCTGAAGTGCACTCCCTGAGAAGGCTCGATCCCCTTTGCTTAAACCCGCTGTTTGGGAAACCTTCATCTCCCTGCTCTCGATGCTGCAGATGCTGGGGGTAGGGGTGAGGGGTATCTCCCCCCATCAACACTTCAGGCTAGCTCAGGTTTAGGACCATTTGGTGCAGCCATTTTGGTTTCAAGCGATTTGGCGCGGCCTGTTTCGTGCAGCCCATTTTGCTGCAGACCCATTTAGGCGCAGAACTTTTTCAGCGCAGCTCATATTTATTCCTTTTCAGGTTTAGTTAAAGCATTAATGAAAGCAATAAAAATAAAAATAATGCTTATTCTCTTTCGTAAAAATGTTAAAAAGAAAAAATATGAAAGAAACAAGTTAATTACGAAAAATGTAAAATATGACGTTTATTCAAAAGTATGGGCAATCCCTCGTAAATACTCAACATCATTTCTCTCACTAAATCTTCTTATGAGTGTTTGTATTCTAGCATCTGCTTCCCTGAATTTCTTTAATTTCAACGGAATATCGTGCCCTGCTACGAGATGCTCATAGTAAATGTCCCTTCCTCTCTGAACTTTTTGTAAACTGTCAATAAATTTCCTAATAACTGGATGTTTCACTCCAAGTTCGCATTGTCATCTCCTGTAGGCAGCTGATTGTTTGTTCTGTCCACATTGTTTAAAGTTTTTTCATATACATTCCACATTCCAACTGGAAAAAGCGGTGGACGCCGACCATTTCCTCTGCGTAATCTTCTACCTACATAGTTATCCTTGAACCAGTCCAGCAGCGGTTGTAATTCATCTGGAAGCGCATCACTCAAATGTTCAATGTTTTCAATCGGGATAAATGCAAGACCAATGATCATTTTAGCTCTCAAAGAAAACTCCAGGTCATTGTTATACTTACTCAAGTGTCCCAAACTGGCAAGATGTTTTCTCATATTTTGAGCCAGGTGAAAAAAAACATCCCCGGATTTCTGCAGGAGGAAAATGCTGCTGTAAACTTTTGAAATTTGCAAGTTCAAAGTCACAGTTGATAAAGTCAGGGTGGCATTCAGGCTGTATTTCCAGAACCATTTCAAATAATTTATCATCTGTTGTTTGTAACTTATTTGGGAGTAAAGCACACAACAATGGGAACTCACCTTTATGTATTTCCCCTAAAATACATTTCCCCTTGTGAAAATAGAGCTGGGGAAATTTTGAATGTTCCACCAACATGTAACTTTTTTAATTGTTTCAGAAACGCTACATTCCTTTTTCTTCCAAATATAAGAATTCTGCAGGTGGTGCTACTGCTGTTGGCTCGTAAAAATTGTTCTTCATTATATTGATGAACAGAATATGTGTTAAAGCTATCTAGAATTACAAGTTCTTCTAAATTTCTTGGAATTACTGGGGAAGCAGCAATT
The DNA here is from genome assembly GCF_047496795.1 of Chiloscyllium punctatum. Taxonomy (NCBI): domain Eukaryota; kingdom Metazoa; phylum Chordata; class Chondrichthyes; order Orectolobiformes; family Hemiscylliidae; genus Chiloscyllium; species Chiloscyllium punctatum. Next base: position 1,776,648 of record NC_092739.1, read on the forward strand.
TCTTTCCTTGTCCAACTAATCATTGTCTACAGTGCTTTGTTGTTAGGCATCATTCCTTGGCAAGCTTCCGACATATATTCTAGGCACTCATTAATCACTTGTAAACTTCCCTCTATAGTTTCAGCAGCTCATACTTTTATCTTTGAAATGACTGTATCTCTTCCTACCTTCATTAATAGGTTATATTTTATTTTAATAATAATTACAAACTGTTGGAAACCGTATATCTGCACCAAAACAGTTCTTTGCCTGAATGGGTCTGCAGCAAAATGGGCTGCCCCAAACAGGTCGCACCAAATCGCTCGCGCCAAAATGGCTGCACCAAATGGTCCCACTCCGGGCTTGCTCTGACCATGTTAGGCTCAGGCCCACAGCCACATCCACACCCCAGATGGTCATCCGACAGCATTCAGGACCCACGGCCACTGGCACACTTCCCACAATGCATCAACACTGTTGTCTCTCCAGAAATGAAGGAAAATATATACTACAAGGAGAGAGAGAGAAAGGAATATGGCCAGCCTGGAGCAAAATGGTCCAAAGATGCCTGTTCCACAATCTTGGATAACTGGCTCACTCACTCCCTCACACTGCCCGCTCCCACTCTCTCTCTCCCTCACTCTACCCGCTCCCACTTTCTCTCCCCCACACTGCCATACCCACTCTCTCCACTTCACATTGCCCACTCTCACTCTCCCTCCTTCACAACGACGCTCCCACTCTTTCTCCCTCACACTGCCTGTTCCCACTCTCCCTCCCCCACACTGTCCACTCCCACTCTCTCCCCATCACGCTGCCCGCTCTCACTCTCTCTCCCTCACAATGCCCGCTCCCACACTCTCTCCCTCACACTGCCCGCTCCCACTCTCTCCATCCCTCACACTGCCTGCTCCCACTCTCTCCCCCTCACATTGCCCGCTCCCACACTCTCTTTCCCTCACAATGCCTGGTCTCACTCTTTCTCCCTCACAATGCCCACTCCCACTCTCTCTCCCTCAAACTGCCCGCTCCCACTCTCTCCCTCCTTCACACTGCCAGCTCCCACTCTGTCCAACACACTGCCTCCTCCCACTCTGTCCCTCACACTGCCTGCTCCCACTCTCTCCCCCTCACACTGCCCGCTCCCACTCTGTCCCTCACACTGCCGGCTCCCACTCTGTCCCTCACACTGCCTGCTCCGACTCTCTCTCTCCCTCACACTGCCGGCTCCCACTGACTCTCTCTCTCCCTCACACTGCACGCTCCCACGCTCGCTCTCCCCTTCACACTGCTGGCATCCACTCTCTCTCTCTCACACTGCTGGCGCGTACTCTCTCTCTCTCTCCCTCACACTGCCGGCTCCCACAATCTGTCCCTCAAATGGCCTCCCTCACACTGCCCACTTTCACACTCTCTCCCTCATACTGCCCGCTCCCACTCTCTCTTTCCCTCACACTGCCTGGTCTCACTCTCTCTCCCTCACAATGCCCACTCCCACTCTCTCTCCATCACAATGCCCACTCCCACTCCCTTTCCCGCACAATGCCCGCTCCAACTCTCTCCCTCCCTCATACTGCCCGCTCCCACTCTCTCTTTCCCTCACACTGCCTGGTCTCACTCTCTCTCCCTCACAATGCCCACTCCCACTCTCTCTCCATCACAATGCCCGCTCCAACTCTCTCCCTCCCTCACACTGCCGGCTCCCACTCTCTCCCTCCCTGACACTGCCCGCTCCGACTCTCTCTCTCTCTCTCCCTCACACTGCCGACTGCCACTCTTTCTCTCCCTCACACTGCCGGCTCCCACTCTTTCTCTCCCTCACAGTGCCCGCTCCCACTCTCTCGCTCCCTCACACTGCGCGCTCCCACTCTCTCCTCTTCACACTGCTGCCGCCCACTCTCTCTCCCTCATACTGTCGGCGCTCACTCTCTCTCTCCCTCACATTGCTGACTCCCACCCTCTCTCTCCCTCACACTGCCGGCTCCCACCCTCTCTCTCCCTCACACTGCCCGCTCTGACTCTCTTTCTCCCTCAAACTGCCGGCTCCCACTCCTTCCTTCCTTCACAACTGCCCCCTCCCACTTTCCCTCTCTCCTTCAAACTGCCGGCGTCCACTCACTCTCTCCCTCACACTGCCGGCACCCACTCTCTCTCTCCCTCACACTGCTGGCTCCCACACTCTCTCCCTCAAATGGCCTGCTCCCACTCTCTCTCCCTCTCATTGCCCGCTCCCTCTCTCCCTCCCTCACACTGCCCACTCTCACATTCTCTCGATCACACTGCCCGCTTCCACTCTCTCTCTCACTCTGCCGGCTCCCACTATCGCTCCCTCACATTGCCGGCTCCCACTCTCTATCTCCCTCACACTACCCATTCCCACTCTTTCTCTCCATCACGGTGCACGCTCCCAATCTCCCTCTCCTTCACAATGCCGGCGCACACCGTCTCTCTCCCTCAAACTGCCGGCTCGCACACTCTCTCCCTCAAATGCCCAGCACCCACTCTCTCTCCCTCATACTGCCGGCTCCCACTCTCTCTCTCCCTCACACTGCCGGCTCCCACTCTTTCTCTCCTTCACAACTGCCCCCTCCCACTTTCCCTCTCTCCTTCACACTACCGGCTCCCACTCTTTCTCTCCCTCACAACTGCCCGCTCCCACTTTTTCTTTCTCCTTCACACTGCCGGCACCCACTCTCTCTCCGTCCCTCACACTGCCCACTCCCACTCTCTCTCTCTCAAACTGCCCGCTCCCACTCTGCCTCACTCGCACTGCACGCTCTCAATCTCACTCTCCTTCACACTGCCGGCTCCCACTCGCTCTCCCTCACACTGCCCGCTCCCACTCTCTCTCTCCCTCACACTGCGCGCTCCCACTCTCTCTCCCTCACTCTGCCCAGTCCCACTCTCTCTTTCTCCTTCACACTGCCCGCTCCCACTCTTTCTCCCTCAAACTGTCCGCTTCCACTTTCTCTCTCCTTCACATGGCCGGATCCAACTCACTCTCCCTCAGACTGACCGCTTCCAATATCTCTCTCCCTCACACTGCCCGCTCCCACTCTCACACTGACTCACACTGCCCGCTCCCATTCTCCCTCTCCTTCACACTGCCGTCTCCAATTCTCTCTCTCCCTCACACTGCCGGCTCCCAATCTCTTTACCCCTCAAACTGCCCGCTCCCGCTATCTCTCTCCCTCACACTGACCGCTGCCACTCTCTCTCGCTTTGCCCACTCTCACTCACCCACCCTCATATTGCCTGCTCCCACACTCTCCCCCTCACACTGCCCGCACTCACTCTCTTTCCCTCACACTGCCCGCTCCCACTCTCTCTCCCCCTAAAATTGCCCGCTTCCACTCTCTCTCCCTCACACTGCCCGCTCTCAATCTCTCTCTCCGTCACACTGCTGGCTCCCAATATCTCTCCCTGACACTGCCCGCTCCGACTCTCTCTCCCTCACACTGCCGGCTCCCACTCTCTCTCTCCCTCACACTGCCGGCTTCCACTCTTTCTATCCCTCAAACTGTGCACTCCCACCCTCTCACTCCCTCACACTGCCGGCACCCACTCTCTCTCTCCCTCTCACTGCCGGCTCGCCCACTCTCTCCCTCAAATGGCCTGCTCCCACGATCTCTCCCTCTCACTGGCTGCTCCCTCTCTCTCTCCCTCACCCTGCCCACTTTCACACGCTTTCTATCACACTGCCAGCTACCACTCTCTTTCTCACTCTGCCTGCTCCCACTCTCTTTCCCTCACACTGCTGGCTCCCACTCTCTCCCTCCCTCACACTGCGCACTCCCACTCTCTCTCTCTAAAACTGCCCGCTCCCACTCTGCCTCACTTGCACTGCCCGCTCTCAATCTCACTCTCCCTCACACTGCCCGCTCCCACTCTCTCTTTCTCCTTCACACTGCCCGCTCCCATTCTTTCTCCCTCAAACTGTCCGCTTCCACTCTCTCTCTCCTTCACACGGCCGACTCCAACTCACTCTCCCTCACACTGACCGCTTCCAATCTGTCTCTCCCTCACACTGCCCGCTCCCACTCTCACACTGACTAACACTGCCCGCTCCCACTCTCCCTCTCCTTCACACTGCCGTCTCCAATTCTCTCTCTCCCTCACACTGCCGGCTCCCAATCTCTCTACCCCTCAAACTGCCCGCTCCCACTATCTCTCTCCCTCACACTGCCCGCACTCACTCTCTCTCCCTCACAATGCCAGCTCCGACTCACACTCCCTCACAATGCCTGCTCCCACTCTTTCCCTCACACTGCCCTCTCCCACTCTCTCTCCCCCGAACATTGCCCGCTTCCACTCTCTCTCCCTCACACTGCCCGCTCTCAATCTCTCTCTCCCTCACACTGCCCTCTCCCACTCTCTCTCTCCCTCATACTGCCAGCTTCCACTCTTTCTATCCCTCAAACTGTGCGCTCCCACCCTCTCACTCCCTCACACTACCGGCACCCACTCTCTCTCTCTCTCACACTGCCGGCTCGCACACTCTCTCCCTCAAATGGCCTCCTCCCACTATCTCTCCCTCTCACTGGCTGCTCCCTCTCTCTCTCTCCCTCACACTGCCCACTTTCACACCCTTTCCATCCCACTGCCAGCTACCACTCGCTTTCTCACTCGGCCCGCTCCCACTCTCTTTCCCTCACACTGCTGGATTCCACTCTCTCTTCCTCACACTGCCCACTCCCACTCTCTCTCTCCCTCACACTGCCCGCTTCCACTCTCTCTCTCCATCACACTGACGGCTCCCACTCTCTCCGTCACACTGCCGGATCCAAATCTCTCCGTCCCTGTCACTGCCCGCTGACACACGCTCTCCCTCACACTGCCGGCTCCCAAACTCTCTCCCTGACACTGTCCGCTATGACTCTCTCTCCCTTACACTGCTGCCTCCCACTCTCTCCCTGACAATGCCGCTCCAACCCTCTCTCCCTCACAGTGCCCGCCCCCATTCTCTGTCTCCCTCACACTGCCGGCGCCCACTCTCTCTCTCCTTCACACTGCCGGCACCCAACCTCTCTCTCCCTCACACTGCCGGCTCCCACTCTTTCTCTCCCTCACACTACCCGCTCCGACTGTCTTTCTCCCTCAGAACTGCCCGCTCCCACGTTGTCTCTCTCCTTCACACTGCCGGCACCAACTCTCTCTCCCTCCCTCACACTGTCCACTCCCACTTTCTCTCTCTCAAACTGCCCGCTTCCACTCTGCCTCACTCGCACTGCCCGCTCTCAATCTCACTCTCCTTCACACTGCCGGCTCCCACTCGCTCTCCCTCACACTGCCCGCTCCCACTCTCTCTCTCCCTAACACTGCGCGCTCCCAATCTCTCTCCCTCACTCTGCCCAATCCCACTCTCTATTTCTCCCTCACACTGCCCACTCCCACTCTCTCTCCCTCAATCTGCCCGCTTCCACTCTCTCTCTCCTTCACTCTGCCGGCTCCCACCCACTCTCCCTCACACTGCCCGCTTCCAATCTCTCTCCCTCAAACTGCCCGCTCCCACTCTCCCTCTCCTTCACACTGCTGGCACCCATTCTCTGTCCCCCTCACACTGTCGGCTCCCAATTTCTCTACCCCTCAACCTGCCCGCTCCCACTCTCTCTGCCCCTCACACTGCCCGCTCCCACTCTCTCTCGCTCATACTGCCCGATCCCCCTCTCTCCCTTTCTCAGACAGCCCGCTGCCACAGCCTCTCCCTCACACTGCCGGCTCCCAATCTCTATCTCCTTGACACTGCCCACTCCGACTCTCTCCCTCACGCTGCCGGCTCCCAATCGCTCTTTCCCTCACACTGACGGCTACCACTCTCTCCCTCCATGACACTGGCCGCTCCGACATTCTCTCCCTCACACTGCCAACTCTCACTTTTTTTCTCCCTCACGCTGTCCGCTCCCTCTCTGCCTCCCTCGCACTGCCCACTCCCTATCCCAATCTCATTCACACTGCCGGCTGCCACTCGCTCTCCCTCCCACTGCCCGCTCCCAATCTCTCTCCCTCAAACTGGCCGCTGCCACACTCTCTCTCCTTCAAACTGCCGGCTCCCACTCTCTTTCCCTCAAACTGCCGGCTCGCACTCTCCCTCTCCCACACACTGCCATCTCCCACTCTCTCTCATTCACACTGCCCGCTGCCATTCTGTCTCCCTCACACTGTCCGCTCCCACTCTCCCTCCTTCACACTGCCCGCTCCCTCTCTTTCTCTCCCTCACACTGCCCGCTCTCACTCTCCCACCCTCACACTGCCCACTCCCATTCTCTTTCTCCCTCATACTGCCTGCTCTCAATCTCTTCCCCTCACACTGCCAGCTCTCACTCTCTCTCCCTCACAATGCCCGCTCCCACTCTCTCTCCCTCACAATGCCCACTCGCTCTCTCTCTCCCTCACCCTGCCCACTCTCACTCTGTCTCCCTCACACTGCCCGCTCCCACTTTCCCTTTCTCACACTGCCCACTCCCATTCTCTCTCCCTCAAACTGCCCGCTCCCACTCTCCCTCTCCTTCACACTGCCGGCTCCCATTCACTCTCTGTCCCTCAAACTGCTCGCTCCCACTCTGATCCCTCACACTGTTCGCATCCACCGTCTCTATCCCTCACACTGCTGGCTCTCACTGTCTCTCCGACCCACTCCCGGCTCCAACTCTCTGTTTCCCACATACTGACCACTCCCTCTCTCTCCCTCACACTGCCCGCTTCCACTCTGCCTCCCTTGCGCTTCCCGCTCGCAATCTCTCTCTCAATCACACTGCCGGCTCCCATTCTCTCCCCCTCACACTGCCCGCTCCCACTCTCTCTCCATCTCCCTCACACTGCACACGCCCACTCTCTCTCCCTTACACTGCAAGCTCCCACACTCTCACCCTCACACGGCCCGCTCTCTCTCTCTCTCTCTCTCTCCCCCTCACATTGCCGGCTCCCACTGTCTCTCCCACACACTCCTGGCTCAACCTCTCTCTTTCCTTCACACTGACCGCTCCCAATCTGTCTCCCTCACACTGCCCACTCCCACTCTCTCTCCCTCATAGTGCTCGCTCCCACTCTCTCTCTCCCACACACTGCCGACACCCAATGACACTCTCCCTCACACTGCCTGCTTCGACTCTCTCTCTCCTTCACACTGCCGGCGCAAACTCTCTCGCCCTCACATTGCTGGTACACATTCTCTCTCTCTCTCTCCCTCAAACTTCCCGCTCCCACTCTGCCTCCCTCGCACTGCTCGCTCGCAATCTCACTCTCCTCCACACTGCCGGCTCCCAATCGCTCTCCCTCACATTGCCCGCTCTCACTCTCTCTGTCCCTTGCACTTCCCGCTCCCACTCTTTCTCTCCCTTACACTGCCCGCTCCCACTCTCTCTCTCCCTCACACTGCCGGCTCCCACACTCTCTGCCTCAAATGGCATGCTCTCACTCTCTGTCCCTCAAACTACTCGCTCCCACTCTGATCCCTCACACTGTTCGCATCCACTCTCTCTATCACTCACACTGCTGTCTGTCCTACACTCTCCCGGCTCCAACTCTCTGTTTCCCTCACACTGCGCGCTCCCACTCACTCTCCCGCACATGATCCTACTCCCACATTCTCTCCCTCACATTGCGCACACCCACTCTCTCTCACTCACACTGCCCGCTCCCACTCTCTCTCCCTCACACTGCCTGCTCCCACTCACTCTCCCTCACATTGCCCGCTCCCACTCTCTCTCACTCACACTGCCCGCTCCCACTCACTCTCCCTCACATTGCCCGCTCCCACTCTCTCTCCCTCACACTGCCTGCTCCCACATTCTCTCCCTCACATTGCGCACTCCCACTCTCTCTCTACCTCTCACTGCCAGCTCCCACTCTCTCTCTTTCCCTCACATTGCCCACTTCCACTCTCTCTCTCCCTCAAACTGCCGGTTAACACTCTCTCTCACACACACTGCTGGCTCCCACTCTCTCTCTCCCTCAAACTGCCGGTTAACACTCTCTCTCTCACACACTGCCGGCTCCCACTCTCTTTCTCATACTGCCGGCTCCCACACTCTCTCCCTCACACTGCCCACTGCCATTCTCTCATTCACACTGCCCGCTCCTAATCTCTCTCTTCCTCACACTGACTTCTCCCCTCTCTCTCCCTCACACTGCCCGTTCCTACACTCTCTCCCTCACACTACCTGCTCCCACTCTCACCCTCACATTGCCCACTCCCACTCTCTCTTCCTCACATTGCGCACGCCCACTCTCTCTCTCACTCACACTGCCCGGTCCCACTCACTCTCCCTGAAACTGCCCGCTCCCACTCTCTCTTCCTCATACTGCCTGCTCCCACATTCTCTCCCTCACATTCCGCTCTCCCACTCACTCTCTCACACACTGACCTCTCCCTCTCCCTCTCCCTCACACTGCCCGCTCCCACTCTCTCTCCCTCACACTGTCCACTCCCACTCTCTCATTCCCTCACACTGCCCGCTCCCACTCTCTCCCTCACACTGCCCGGCCCTGCTCTGTCTCCCTCACTCTGCCCGCTCCCACTCTCTCTCCCTCACACTGCCTGCTCCCACTCTCTCTCCCTCACACTGCCTGCTCCCACTCTCTCTCGCCCTCACACAGCACGCTCACACGCTCTCTCTTTCCCTCACATTGCCCACTTCCACTCTCTCTCTCCCTCACACTGCTGGCTCCCACTCTCTCTCTTTGCCTCACTTTTCCGGCTCCCCCTCTCTCTCTCCTTCACACTGCCGGCTAACACACTCTCTCTCTCCCTCACACTGCCGGCTTCCATACTCTCTCTCTCACACTGCCCGCTCCCTCTCTCTCCCTCCCTCACACTACCCGCTCCCACACTCTCTCTTTCCCTCACATTGCCCACTTCCACTCTCACTCTCCCTCACACTGCCTGCTCCCACTCTTTCTCGCCCTCACACAGCCCGCTCACACGCTCTCTCTTTCCCTCACATTGCCCACTTCCACTCTCACTCTCCCTCACCCTGCCGGCTCCCACACTCTCTCTCCCTCACACTGCCCGTCCCCACACTCTCTCTCCCTCACACTGCCCGTCCCCACACTCTCTCTCCCTCACACTGCCCGCTCCCACTCTCTCTCTTTCCCTCACATTGCCCACTTCCATTCTCTCTCTCTCTCACACACTGCCGGTTCCCACTCTCTTTCTCATACTGCCGGCTCCCACACTCTCTCCCTCACACTGCCCACTGCCATTCTCTCATTCACACTGCCCGCTCCTAATCTCTCTCTTCCGCACACTGCCTTATCCTCCTCTCTCTCCCTCACACTGCCCGTTCCTACACTCCCTCCCTCACACTACCTGCTCCCACTCTCTCCCTCACATTGCCCACTCCCACTCTCTCTTCCTCAAACTGCTCACTCCATCTCTCTCTCTCTCCTTCACAATGGCCGTTCCCACTCTCTCTCCCTCACACTGCCAGCTCCCACTCCCTCTCTCCCTCACTATGCCCGCTCCCACTCTCTCTCCGTCACACTGCCTGCTCCCACTCTCTCCATCGCACTCTCTGCTCCAAATCTCTCTCTCCCTCACACTGCCCGCTCCCACTCCCTCTCTCGCTCACACTGCTCGCTCCAACTCTCTCTCCCTCACAATGCCCGCTCGCACTCTCTCTCCCTCACACTGCCCGCTCCCAATCTTCTACACCCTCACACTGCCGGGTCCAATTCTCTCTCTCCCTCACTCTGCCCGCTGCCTCTCTCTCTCCCTCACACTGCCCACTCCAATTCTGTCTCTACCACACATTGCCTGCTCCCACTCTCTCTCCCTCACACTGCCCGCTCCCACTCTCTCTCCCTCATACTGCCCGCTCCCACTCTCTCCCTCATACTGCCCACTCCCAATCTCTCTCCTTCACACTGCACGCTCCCACTCTCTCTCCCTCACACTGCCCCCTCCCCCTCTCTCTCCCTCTCACTGCCCGCTCCCACTCTCTCTCCCTCACACTTGCGGTTCCCATTCTCACTCTCCCTCACACTGCCCGCACGAACTTTCTCCAACTCACACTGCCGGTTCCCACCATCAATCCCTCACAGTGCCTGCTCCCACTCTCTCTCTCAAACTGCCCACTCGCACTCTCTCTCCCTCACACTGCCCGCTCCAAAATCTCTCACTCCTTCACACTGCCGGGTGCCATTCTCTCTGTCCCTCACATTGCCCGCTGCCTCTCACTCTCCCTCACACTGTTCGCTCCAACTCTCTCTCTACGTGACACTACCTGCTCCCACTCTCTCTCCCTCACACTGCCCGCTCCCACTCTCTCAATTCCTCACACTGCCCGCTCCCTCTCTCTCTCTCCCTCACACTGCCAGCTCCCACTCGCTCTCTCTCACTAACCCTGCCCGCTTCCACTCTCTCTCCCTCACACTGCCCACTCCCACTCTCTCTCCCTCACACTGCCCACTCCCACGCTCTCTCCCTCACACTGCCCACTCCCAATCTCTCTCCGTCACACTGCCCGCACCCACTCTCTCTCGTCCTCACACTGCCTGCTCCCACTCTCTACCCTCACACTGTCCACTCCCACTCTCTCTCCCTCACTCGGCCCGGTCCCACTCTCTCTACCTGACACTGCCCGCTCCCACTCTCTCTTCCTCACACTGCCCGCTCCCACTCTCTCTCCCTCACACTGCCCAATCCGACTCTCTCTCCCTCACACTGCCCACTCCAACTCTGTCTCCCTCACACTGCCCGCTCCCACTCTCTCTCCGTCACACTGCCCGCACCCACACTCTCTCTTCCTCACACTGCCTGCTCCCACTCTCTACAAAACACTGCCCTCTCCCACTCTCTCTCCCTCACACTGCCTGCTCCAACTCTCTCTCCCTCACACTGTCCGCTCCCACTCTCTCTCTCCCTCACACTGCCCTCTCCAACTCTCTCTCCCTCACACTGCCCGCTCCAACTCTCTCTCCCTCAAACTGCCCAGTCGCACTCTCTCTCCCTCACACTACCCTCTCCCACTCTCTCACTCCGTCACACTGCCGGGTCCCATGCTCTCTCCCTCACACTGCCCGCTGTCTCTCTCTCTCCCTCACACTGCCCGCTCCAACTCTCTCTCTACCTCACACTACCTGCTCCCACTCTCTCTCCCTCACACTGCCCGCACCCACTCTCTCTCTACCTCACACTGCCCGCTCCCACACTATCTCCCTCACACTGCCCGCTCCCACTCTCTCTCTCCCTCACTCTGCCCCCTCCCTCTCTCTCTCCCTCACACTGCCAGCTCCCACTATCTCTCTCCGTAACACTGCCCGCTCCCACACTCTCTCTCCCCCTCACACTGCCCGCTCCCTTTCTCTCTCTCCTTCACACTGCCCGCACCCACTCTCTCTCTTCCTCACACTGCCTGCTCCCACTCTGTCTCCCTCGCACTGCCTGCTCCAACTCTCTCTCCGTCACACTGCCCGCTCCCACTCTCTCTCTCCCTCTCACTGCCCTCTCCAACTCTCTCTCCCTCACACTGCCCGCTCCCACTCTCTCACTCCCTCACACAGCCGGGTCCCATTCTCTCTACCGCATTCCGCCCGCTGCCTCTCTCTCTCCCTCCCACTGCCCGCTTCAACTCTCACTCTACCTCACGCTACCTGCTCCCAATCTCTCTCCCTCACACTGCCCGTTTTCACTCTCTCTCTCCCTAACACTGCCCGCTCCCACTCTCTGTCTATCTCACACTGCGCGCTCCCACTCTCTCTCCCTCACACTGCCGGTTCAGACTCTTTCTCCCTCACCCTTCCCGCTCCCACTCTCTCTCCCTCACACTGCCCACTCCCACTCTCTCTCTCCCTGACACTGCCCAATCCCACTCTCTCTCCCTCACCCTGCCCACTCCCACTCTCTCTTCCTCACTCTGCCTGTTCCCACTCTCTCTGCGTCAAATTGCCCACTCCCACTCTCTCACCCTCACATTGGCCGCTCCCACTCTCTCTCCCTCACACTGCCAGCTCCCAATCTCTCTTCTCTCACACTGCCCTCTCCAACTCTCTCTCCCCGTCACACTGCCCATTCCCACTCTCTCTCCCTCACACTGCCAGCTCCCAATCTCTCTTCTCTCACACTGCCCGCTCCCACTCTCTCTCCCTCACACTGCCCGCTCCCACTCTCTCTCCCTCACACTGCCTGCTCCCACTTTCTCTCACTCACACTACCGGCTTCCACTCTCTCTCTCCCTCACACTGCCCCCTCCCCTTCTCTCTCCCTATCACTGCCCGCTCCCACTCTCTCTCTCCCTCACATTTGCGGGTCCCAAACTCTCTCCCCCTCACACTGTCCGCACGAACTTTCTCCAACTCACACTGACAGTTCCCACCCTCAATCCCTCAAAGTGCCTGCTCCCACTCTCTCCCTGAAACTGCCCACTCGCACTCTCTCTCCCTCACACTGCCCGCACCCACTCTCTCTCTTCCTCACACTGCCTGCTCCCACTCTCTACCCTCACACTGTCTGCTCCCACTCTCTCCCTCACTCTGCCCGCTCCCACTCTCTCTCTCCCTCACACTGCCCGCTCCCACTCTCTCTCTGTCACATTGCCCACACCCACTCTCTCTCTTCCTCACACTGCCTGCTCCCACTCTCTCTCCCTCGCACTGCCTGCTCCAACTCTCTCTACCTCATACTGCCCTATCCAACTCTCTCTCCCTCACACTTACCGCTCCCACTCTCTCTCCCTCAAACTGCCTGGTCGCACACTCTCTCTCTCTCAAACTACCCGCTCCCACTCTCTCTCTCCCTCACACTGCCCGCTGCCTCTCTCTCTCCCTCACACTGCCTGCTCCAACTCTCTCTCTGCGTCACACTACCTGCTTCCACTCTCTCTCCCTCACAATGCCCGCTCCCACTCTCACTCTCCCTCACACTGCCCCCTCCCTCTCTCTCTCCCTCACACTGCCAGCTCCCACTCTCTCTCTCCGTAACACTGCCCGCTCCCACTCTCTCTTCCCTCACACTGCCCGCTCCCACTCTCTCTCCTTCACACTGCCCGCACCCACTCTCTCCCTCCCTCACACTGCCCGCTCCCACTCTCTCTCCCTCACACTGCCCACTCCCACTCTCTCTCTCCCTCACACTGCCCCCTCCCTCTCTCTCTCTCCCTCCCACTGCCCGCTTCAACTCTCTCTCTACCTCACACTACCTGCTCCCACTCTCTCTCCCTCACACTGCCCGCTCCCACTCTCTCTCTCCCTCACACTACCCTCTCCCACTCTCTCTCCCTAACACTGCCCGCTCCCACTCTCTCTCTCCCTCACACTGCCCGCTCCCACTCTGTCTCCCTCACACTGCCGGTTCAGACTCTTTCTCCCTCACACTGCCCACTCCCACTCTCTCTCCCTCACACTGCACAATCCCACTTTCTCTCCCTCACCCTGCCCACTCCCACTCTCTCTTCCTCACTCTGCCTGTTCCCACTCTCTCTGCGTCAAATTGCCCACTCCCTCTCTCTCACGCTCACATTGCCCGCTCCCACTCTCTCTCCCTCACACTGCCAGCTCCCACTCTCTCTTCCCTCACACTGCCCTCTCCAACTCTGTCTCCCCGTCACACTGCCCATTCCCACTCTCTCTCTCCCTCACAATTCCTGCTCCCACTCTCTCTCCCTCACACTGCCCGCTCCCACTCTCTCTCCCGCACACTGCCTGTCCCTCCTCTCTCCCTCTCACTGTCCACTCCGACTCGCTATCTCTCCTTCACACTGCCGTTCCCACTCGCTCTCTATCCCTCACACTGCCCACTCCCATTTTCTTTCTCCCTCACTCTGCCCGCTCCAACTCTCTCTCTACCTCACTCTGACTGGTCCCACCCTCTCTCCCTCACACAGCCCGCTCCCACTCTCTCTCCCTCACACTGACCTCTCCCACTCTCTCTCCCTCATACTGCCCACTCCCACTCTCTCTCTCCTTCACACTGCACGCTCCGACTCTCTCTCCCTCACACTGCCTGCTCCCACTCTCTCTCAGTCACACTACCGGCTTCCACTCTCTCTCTCCCATACACTACCCCTCCCCCTCTCTCTCCCTCTCACTGCCCGCTCCCACTCTCTCTCTCCCTCACACTTGCGGGTCCAATTCTCTCTCGCCCTCACACTGCCCGCACGAACTTTCTCCAACTCACATTGCCGGGTCCCATCCAATATCCCGCACAATGCCCGCTCCCACTCTCTCCCTGAAACTGCCCACTCGCACTGTAACTCCCTCACACTGTCCGCTCCAACTCTCTCTCTACGTCACACTACCTCCTCCCACTCTCTCTCCCTCACACTGCCCGCTCCCACTCTCTCTATTCCTCACACTGCCCGCTCCCACTCGCTCTCTCTCCCTCACTCTGCCCGCTCCCACTCTCTCTCCCTCACACTGCCCGCTCCCACTCTCTCTCCCTCACTCTGCCCGCTCCCACTCTCTCGCTGTCACACTGCCCGCACCCACTCTCTCTCTTCCTCACACTGCCTGCTCCCACTCTCTCTCCCTCACACTGCCCGCTCCCACTCTCTCTCCGTCACACTGCCCGCTCCCACTCTCTCTCTTCCTCACACTGCCTGCTCCCACTCTCTCTCCTCGCAGTGCCTGCTCCAAATCTCTCTCCCTAACACTGCCCGCTCCCACTCTCTCTCTTCCTCACACTGCCCGCTCCCACTCTCTCTCCCTCAAACTGCCCGGTCCCTCTCTCTCTCCCTCACACTACCTGCTCCCACTCTCTCTCCCCCTCATACTGCCGGGTCCCATTCTCTCTCCCTCACACTGCCCGCTGCCTCTCTCTCTCCCTCACATTGCCCGTTCCAACGCTCTGTCTACCTCACACTACTTGCTCCCACTCTCTCTCCCTCACACTGCCCGCTCCCACTCTCTCTCTCCCTCACATTGCCCGCACCCACTCTCTCTCTTCCTCACACTGCCCGCTCCCACTCTCTCTCCGTCACTCTGCCCGCTCCCACTCTCTCGCCGTCACACTGCCCGCACCCACTCTCTCTCTTCCTCACACTGCCTGCTCCCACTCTCTCTCCCTCACACTGCCCGCACCCACTCTCTCTCTCCCTCACATTGCCCGCACCCACTCTCTCTCTTCCTCACACTGCCCGCTCACACTCTCTCTCCCTCACTCTGCCCGCTCCCACTCTCTCGCCGTCACACTGCCCGCACCCACTCTCTCTCTTCCTCACACTGCCTGCTCCCACTCTCTCTCCCTCACACTGCCCGCTCCCACTCTCTCTCCGTCACATTGCCCGCTCCCACTCTCTCTCTTCCTCACACTGCCTGCTCCCACTCTCTCTCCTCGCAGTGCCTGCTCCAAATCTCTCTCCCTTACACTGTCCGCTCCCACTCTCTCTCTCCCTCACACTGCCCGCTCCCACTCTCTCTCCCTCAACCTGCCCGGTCGCACTCTCTCTCCCTCACACTACCCGCTCCCACTCTCTCTCCCTCACACTACCTGCTCCCACTCTCTCTCCCCCTCATACTGCCGTTTCCCCTTCTCTCGCCCTCACACTGCCCGCTGCCTCTCTCTCTCCCTCACACTGCCCGCTCCAACTCTCTCTCTACCTCACACTACCTGTTCCACTCTCTCTCCCTCACACTGCCCGCTCCCACTCTCTCTCTCCCTCACATAGCCCGCACACACTCTCTCTCTTCCTCACACTGCCTGCTCCCACTCTCTCTCCCTCACATTGCCTGCTCCAACTCTCTCTCCGTCACACTGCCCGCTCCCACTCTCTCTCTTCCTCACACTGCCTGCTCCCACTCTCTCTCCCTCACATTGCCTGCTCCAACTCACTTTCCTTCACACTGCCCGCTCCCACTCTCTCTCTCCCTCACACTGCCCGCTCCCACTCTCTCTCCGTCACGCTGCCCGCTTCCACTCTCTCTCTTCCTCACACTGCCTGCTCCCACTCTCTTTCCCCCTCACTGCCCACTCCCACCCTCTGTCTCCCTCACACTAGCGGGTCCAATTCTCTCTCTCCCTCACACTGCCCGCATGAACTTTCTCCAACTCACACTGCTGGGTCCCACCCTATATCCCTCACAGTGCCTGCTCCCACTCTCTCCCTCAAACTTCCCACCAGCACTCTCTCTCCCTCACACTGTACGCTCCAACTCTCTCTCTACGTCACACTAACTGCTCCCTCTCTCTCTCCCTCACACTGCCCTCTCCCACTCTCTCTATTCCTCACACTGCCCGCTCCCACTCTCTCTCCCTCACACTGCCCGCTCCCACTCTCTCTCCCTCACTGTGCCCGCTCCCACTCTCTCTCCGTCACACTGCCCGCACCCACTCTCTCTCTTCATCACACTGCCTGCTCCCAATCTCTCTCCCTCACATTGCCTGCTCCAACTCTCTCTCCCTCACACTGCCCTCTCCAACTCTCTCTACCTCACACGGCCCGCTCCCACTCTCTCTCTTCCTCACACTGCCTGCTCCCACTCTCTCTCCCTTGCACTGCCTGCTCCAACTCTCTCTCCCTCACACTGCCCGCTCCCACTCTCTCTCTCCCTCACACTGCCCTCTCCCACTCTCTCTCCGTCACACTGTCCGCACCCACTCTCTCTCTTCCTCACACTGCCTGCTCCCACTCTCTCTCGCTGACACTGCACGGTCCCACTCACTCTCCGTCACATTGCCCGCACCCACTCTCTCACTTCCTCACACTGCCTGCTCCCACTCTCTCTCCGTTGCACTGCCTGCTCCAAATCTCTCTCCCTCACACTGCCCGCTCCCACTCTCTCTCTCCGTCACACTACCTGCTCCCTCTCTCTCTCCCACACACTGTCCGCACCCACTCTCTCTCTTCCTCACACTGCCTGCTCCCACTCTCTCTCGCTGACACTGCACGGTCCCACTCACTCTCCGTCACATTGCCCGCACCCACTCTCTCTCTCCCTCACACTGCCCGCTCCAACTCTCTCTCTACCTCACACTACCTGCTCCCACTCTCTCTCCCTCACACTGCCCGCTCCCACTCTCTCTCTCCCTCACATTGCCCGCACCCACTCTCTCTCTTCCTCACACTGCCTGCTCCCACTCTCTCTCCCTCACATTGCCTGCTCCAACTCGCTCTCCGTCACACTGCCCGCTCCCACTCTCTCTCCTTCACACTACCCCTCCCCCTCTCTCTCCCTCTCACTGCCCTCTCCCACTCTCTCTCTCCCTCACACTAGCGGGTCCAATTCTCTCTCTCCCTCACACTGCCCGCATGAACTTTATCCAACTCACACTGCCGGGTCCCACCCTATATCCCTCACACTGCCCGCTCACACTCTCTCCCTCAAACTTCCCACCCGCACTCTCTCTCCCTCACACTGTACGCTCCAACTCTCTCTCTCCGTCACACTACCTGCTCCCTCACTCTCTCCCTCACACTGTCCGCACCCACTCTCTCCCTTCCTCACACTGCCTGCTCCCACTCTCTCTCGCTGACACTGCACGGTCCCACTCACTCTCCGTCACATTGCCCGCACCCACTCTCTCTCTTCCTCACACTGCCTGCTCCCACTCTCTCTCCGTTGCACTGCCTGCTCCAAATCTCTCTCCCTCACACTGCCCGCTCCCACTCTCTCTCTTCCTCACACTGCCTGCTCCAACTCTCTCTCCCTCACACGGCCCGCTCCCACTCTCTCTGCGTCACACTGCCCGCACCCACACTCTCTCTTCCTCACACTGCCTGCTCCCACTCTCTACAAAACACTGCCCGCTCCCACTCTCTCTCCCTCACACTGCCTGCTCCCACTCTCTCTTCCTCACACTGCCTGCTCCCACTCTCTCTCCCTCGCACTGCCTGCTCCAACTCTCTCTCCCTCACACTGCCCGCTCCCACTCTCTCTCTCCCTCACACTGCCCTCTCCAACCCTCTCTCCCTCACACTGCCCGCTCCCACTCTCTCTTCCTCACACTGCCTGCTCCCATTCTCTCTCCCTCGCACTGCCTGCTCCAACTTCTCTCCCTCACACTGCCCGCTCCCACTCTCTCTCTCCCTCACACTGCCCTCTCCAACTCTCTCTCCCTCACACTGCCCGCTCCCACTCTCTCACTCCGTCACACTGCCGGGTCCCATGCTCTCTCCCTCACACTGCCCGCTGTCTCTCTCTCTCCCTCACACTGCCCGCTCCAACTCTCTCTCTTCCTCACACTGCCCGCTCCCACTCTCTCTCCCTCACTCTGCCCGCTCCCACTCTCTCGCCGCCTCACTGCCCGCACCCACTCTCTCTCTTCCTCACACTGTCTGCTCCCACTCTCTCTCCGTAACACTGCCCGCTCCCACTCTCTCTCTTCCTCACACTGCCTGCTCCCACTCTCTCTCCTCGCAGTGCCTGCTCCAAATCTCTCTCCCTTACACTGCCCGCTCCCACTCTCTCTCTCCCTCACACTGCCCGCTCCCACTCTCTCTCCCTCAAACTGCCCGGTCTCACTCTCTCTCCCTCACACTACCTGCTCCCACTCTCTCTCCCTCACACTACCTGCTCCCACTCTCTCTCCCCCTCATACTGCCGGGTCCCCTTCTCTCTCCCTCACACTGTCCGCTGCCTCTCTCTCTCCCTCACACTGCCCGCTCCAACTCTCTCTCTACCTCACACTACCTGCTCCCACTCTCTCTCCCTCACACTGCCCGCTCCCACTCTCACTCTCCCTCACATTGCCCGCACCCACTCTCTCTCTTCCTCACACTGCCTGCTCCCACTCTCTCTCCCTCACATTGCCTGCTCCAACTCGCTCTCCGTCACACTGCCCGCTCCCACTCTCTCTCCTTCACACTACCCCTCCCCCACTCTCTCCCTCTCACTGCCCGCTCCCACTCTCTCTCTCCCTCACACTAGCGGGTCCAATTCTCTCTCTCCCTCACACTGCCCGCATGAACTTTATCCAACTCACACTGCCGGGTCCCACCCTATATCCCTCACACTGCCCGCTCCCACTCTCTCTCCCTCACTCTGACCGCTCCCACTCTCTCGCCGTCACACTGCCCGCACCCACTCTCTCTATTCCTCACAGTGCCCGCTCCCTCTCTCTCTTTCCCTCACACTGCCAGCTCCCACTCGCTCTCTCTCCCTAAAAATGCCCGCTCCCACTCTCTCTCTCTCCCTCACACTGCCCGCTCCCACTCTCTCTCCCTCACTCTGCCCGCTCCCACTCTCTCTCCGTCACACTGCCCGCACCCACTCTCTCTCTTCCTCACACTGCCTGCTCCCACTCTCTCTCCCTTGCACTGCCTGCTCCAACTCTCTCTCCCTCACACTGCCCGCTCCCACTCTCTCTCTCCCTCACACTGCCCTCTCCAACTCTCTCTCCCTCACACTGCACGCTCCCACTCTCTCTCTCCCTCACATTGCCCGCACCCACTCTCTCTCTTCCTTACACTGCCTGCTCCCAATCTCTCTCCCTCACATTGCCTGCTCCAAATCTCTCTCCCTCACACTGCCCGCTCCCACTCTCTCTCTCCCTCACACTGCCCTCTCCAACTCTCTCTCCCTCACACTGCCCGCTCCCACTCACTTTCTTCCTCACACTGCCTGCTCCCACTCTCTCTCCCTTGCACTGCCTGCTCCAACTCTCTCTCCCTCACACTGCCCGCTCCCACTCTCTCTCTCCCTCACACTGCCCTCTCCCACTCTCTCTGCGTCACACTGTCCGCACACACTCTCTCTCTTCCTCACACTGCCTGCTCCCACTCTCTCTCGCTGACACTGCACTGTCCCACTCTCTCTCCGTCACATTGCCCGCACCCACTCTCTCTCTTCCTCACACTGCCTGCTCCCACTCTCTCTCCGTTGCACTGCCTGCTCCATCTCTCTCTCCCTCACACTGCCGGCTCCCACTCTCTCTCTTCCTCAGACTGCCTGCTCCCACTCTCTCTCCCTCACGCTGCCCACTCCAAAACTCTCTCCCTCACACTGCCCGCTCCCACTCTCTCTCCTTAACACTGCCCGCTCCCACTCTCTCTCTCCCTCACACTGCCCTCTCCAACTCTCTCTCCCTCACACTGCCCGCTCCCACTCTCTCACTCCGTCACACTGCCGGGTCCCATGCTCTCTCCCTCACACTGCCCGCTGTCTCTCTCTCTCCCTCACACTGCCCGCTCCAACTCTCTCTCTTCCTCACACTGCCCGCTCCCACTCTCTCTCCCTCACTCTGCCCGCTCCCACTCTCTCGCCGCCTCACTGCCCGCACCCACTCTCTCTCTTCCTCACACTGTCTGCTCCCACTCTCTCTCCGTAACACTGCCCGCTCCCACTCTCTCTCTTCCTCACACTGCCTGCTCCCACTCTCTCTCCTCGCAGTGCCTGCTCCAAATCTCTCTCCCTTACACTGCCCGCTCCCACTCTCTCTCTCCCTCACACTGCCCGCTCCCACTCTCTCTCCCTCAAACTGCCCGGTCTCACTCTCTCTCCCTCATACTACCTGCTCCCACTCTCTCTCCCTCACACTACCTGCTCCCACTCTCTCTCCCCCTCATACTGCCGGGTCCCCTTCTCTCTCCCTCACACTGTCCGCTGCCTCTCTCTCTCCCTCACACTGCCCGCTCCAACTCTCTCTCTACCTCACACTACCTGCTCCCACTCTCTCTCCCTCACACTGCCCGCTCCCACTCTCTCTCTCCCTCACATTGCCCGCACCCACTCTCTCTCTTCCTCACACTGCCTGCTCCCACTCTCTCTCCCTCACATTGCCTGCTCCAACTCGCTCTCCGTCACACTGCCCGCTCCCACTCTCTCTCCTTCACACTACCCCTCCCCCTCTCTCTCCCTCTCACTGCCCGCTCCCACTCTCTCTCTCCCTCACACTAGCGGGTCCAATTCTCTCTCTCCCTCACACTGCCCGCATGAACTTTATCCAACTCACACTGCCGGGTCCCACCCTATATCCCTCACACTGCCCGCTCACACTCTCTCTCCCTCACTCTGACCGCTCCCACTCTCTCTCCCTCACTCTGACCGCTCCCACTCTCTCGCCGTCACACTGCCCGCACCCACTCTCTCTCTTCCTCACACTGCCTGCTCCCACTCTCTCTCCCTCACACTGCCCGCTCCCACTCTCTCTATTCCTCACAGTGCCCGCTCCCTCTCTCTCTTTCCCTCACACTGCCAGCTCCCACTCGCTCTCTCTCCCTAAAAATGCCCGCTCCCACTCTCTCTCTCTCCCTCACACTGCCCGCTCCCACTCTCTCTCCCTCACTCTGCCCGCTCCCACTCTCTCTCCGTCACACTGCCCGCACCCACTCTCTCTCTTCCTCACACTGCCTGCTCCCACTCTCTCTCCCTTGCACTGCCTGCTCCAACTCTCTCTCCCTCACACTGCCCGCTCCCACTCTCTCTCTCCCTCACACTGCCCTCTCCAACTCTCTCTCCCTCACACTGCACGCTCCCACTCTCTCTCTCTCCCTCACATTGCCCGCACCCACTCTCTCTCTTCCTTACACTGCCTGCTCCCAATCTCTCTCCCTCACATTGCCTGCTCCAACTCTCTCTCCCTCACACTGCCCGCTCCCACTCTCTCTCTCCCTCACACTGCCCTCTCCAACTCTCTCTCCCTCACACTGCCCGCTCCCACTCACTCTCTTCCTCACACTGCCTGCTCCCACTCTCTCTCCCTTGCACTGCCTGCTCCAACTCTCTCTCCCTCACACTGCCCGCTCCCACTCTCTCTCTCCCTCACACTGCCCTCTCCCACTCTCTCTGCGTCACACTGTCCGCACACACTCTCTCTCTTCCTCACACTGCCTGCTCCCACACTCTCTCGCTGACACTGCACGGTCCCACTCTCTCTCCGTCACATTGCCCGCACCCACTCTCTCTCTTCCTCACACTGCCTGCTCCCACTCTCTCTCCGTTGCACTGCCTGCTCCATCTCTCTCTCCCTCACACTGCCGGCTCCCACTCTCTCTCTTCCTCAGACTGCCTGCTCCCACTCTCTCTCGCTCACGCTGCCCACTCCAAAACTCTCTCCCTCACACTGCCCGCTCCCACTCTCTCTCCTTCACACTGCCCGCACCCACACTCTCTCCCCCCACCACACTGCCCGCTCCCACTCTCTCTCCCTCACACTGCCCGCTCCCACTCTCTCTTCCTCACACTGCCCGCTCCCACTCTCTCTCCCTCACACTGCCCGCGCCCACTTTCTCTCTCCCTCACACTGCCCTCTCCAACTCTCTCTCCCTCACACTGCCCGCTCCCACTCTCTCTCCATCAAATTGCCCAGTCGCACTCTCTCTCCCTCACACTACCCTCTCCCACTCTCTCACTCCGTCACACTGCCGGGTCCCATGCTCTCTCCCTCACACTGCCCGCTGTCACTCTCTCTCCCTCACACTGCACGCTCCAAGTCTCTCTCTACCTCACACGACCTGCTCCCACTCTCTCTCCCTCACACTGCCCGCACCCACTCTCTCTCTACCTCACACTGCCCGCTCCCACTCTCTCTCCCTCACACTGCCCGCTCCCACTCTCTCTCCCTCACACTGCCCCCTCCCTTTCTCTCTCCCTCACACTGCCAGCTCCCACTCACTCTCTCCGTAACATTGCCCGCTCCCACACTCTCTCTCTCCTTCACACTGCCAGCTCCCACTCTCTCTATCCGTAACACTGCCCGCTCCCACACTCTCTCTCTCCCTCACACTGCCCGCTCCCTTTCTCTCTCTCCGTCACACTGCCCGCTCCCACTCTCTCTCCCTCAAACTGCCCGGTCGCACTCTCTCTCCCTCACACTACCTGCTCCCACTCTCTCTCCCCCTCATACTGCCGGGTCCCCTTCTCTCTCCTTCACACTGCCCGCTCCCACTCTCTCTCCCTCAAACTGCCCGGTCGCACTCTCTCTCCCTCACACTACCCGCTCCCACTCTCTCTCCCTCACACTACCTGCTCCCACTCTCTCTCCCCCTCATACTGCCGGGTCCCCTTCTCTCTCCCTCACACTGCCCGCTGCCTCTCTCTCTCCCTCACACTGCCCGCTCCAACTCTCTCTCTACCTCACACTACCTGTTCCACTCTCTCTCCCTCACACTGCCCGCTCCCACTCTCTCTCTCCCTCACATAGCCCGCACCCACTCTCTCTTCCTCACACTGACTGCTCCCACTCTCTCTCTCTCACTCTGCCCGCTCCCACTCTCTCGCCGTCACACTGCCCTCACCCACTCTCTCTCCCTCACACTGCCCGCTCACACTCTCTCTCCCTCACTCTGACCGCTCCCACTCTCTCTCCCTCACTCTGACCGCTCCCACTCTCTCGCCGTCACACTGCCCGCACCCACTCTCTCTCTTCCTCACACTGCCTGCTCCCACTCTCTCTCCCTCACACTGCCCGCTCCCACTCTCTCTCCGTCACACTGCCCACTCCCACTCTCTCTCTTCCTCACACTGCCTGCTCCCACTCTCTCTCCTCGCAGTGCCTGCTCCAAATCTCTCTCCCTCACACTGCCCGCTCCCACTCTCTCTCCATCAAATTGCCCAGTCGCACTCTCTCTCCCTCACACTACCCTCTCCCACTCTCTCACTCCGTCACACTGCCGGGTCCCATGCTCTCTCCCTCACACTGCCCGCTGTCACTCTCTCTCCCTCACACTGCACGCTCCAAGTCTCTCTCTACCTCACACGACCTGCTCCCACTCTCTCTCCCTCACACTGCCCGCACCCACTCTCTCTCTACCTCACACTGCCCGCTCCCACTCTCTCTCCCTCACACTGCCCGCTCCCACTCTCTCTCCCTCACACTGCCCCCTCCCTTTCTCTCTCCCTCACACTGCCAGCTCCCACTCACTCTCTCCGTAACATTGCCCGCTCCCACACTCTATCTCTCCTTCACACTGCCAGCTCCCACTCTCTCTATCCGTAACACTGCCCGCTCCCACACTCTCTCTCTCCCTCACACTGCCCGCTCCCTTTCTCTCTCTCCGTCACACTGCCCGCTCCCACTCTCTCTCCCTCAAACTGCCCGGTCGCACTCTCTCTCCCTCACACTACCTGCTCCCACTCTCTCTCCCCCTCATACTGCCGGGTCCCCTTCTCTCTCCTTCACACTGCCTGCTCCCACTCTCTCTCCCTCAAACTGCCCGGTCGCACTCTCTCTCCCTCACACTACCCGCTCCCACTCTCTCTCCCTCACACTACCTGCTCCCACTCTCTCTCCCCCTCATACTGCCGGGTCCCCTTCTCTCTCCCTCACACTGCCCGCTGCCTCTCTCTCTCCCTCACACTGCCCGCTCCAACTCTCTCTCTACCTCACACTACCTGTTCCACTCTCTCTCCCTCACACTGCCCGCTCCCACTCTCTCTCTCCCTCACATAGCCCGCACCCACTCTCTCTTCCTCACACTGACTGCTCCCACTCTCTCTCTCTCACTCTGCCCGCTCCCACTCTCTCGCCGTCACACTGCCCTCACCCACTCTCTCTCCCTCACACTGCCCGCTCACACTCTCTCTCCCTCACTCTGACCGCTCCCACTCTCTCTCCCTCACTCTGACCGCTCCCACTCTCTCTCCGTCACACTGCCCACTCCCACTCTCTCTCTTCCTCACACTGCCTGCTCCCACTCTCTCTCCTCGCAGTGCCTGCTCCAAATCTCTCTCCCTTACACTGCCCGCTCCCACTCTCTCTCTCCCTCACACTGCCCGCTCCCACTCTCTCTCCCTCAAACTGCCCGGTCGCACTCTCTCTCCCTCACACTACCCTCTCCCACTCTCTCACTCCGTCACACTGCCGGGTCCCATGCTCTCTCCCTCACACTGCCCGCTGTCTCTCTCTCTCCCTCACACTGCCCGCTCCAACTCTCTCTCTACCTCACACTACCTGCTCCCACTCTCTCTCCCTCACACTTCCCGCTCCCACTCTTTCTCCCTCACACTGCCCCCTCCCTTTCTCTCTCCCTCACACTGCCAGCTCCCACTCACTCTCTCCGTAACATTGCCCGCTCCCACACTCTCTCTCTCCTTCACACTGCCAGCTCCCACTCTCTCTATCCGTAACACTGCCCGCTCCCACACTCTCTCTCTCCCTCACACTGCCCGCTCCCTTTCTCTCTCTCCGTCACACTGCCCGCTCCCACTCTCTCTCCCTCAAACTGCCCGGTCGCACTCTCTCTCCCTCACACTACCTGCTCCCACTCTCTCTCCCCCTCATACTGCCGGGTCCCCTTCTCTCTCCCTCACACTGCCCGCTCCCACTCTCTCTCCCTCAAACTGCCCGGTCGCACTCTCTCTCCCTCACACTACCCGCTCCCACTCTCTCTCCCTCACACTACCTGCTCCCACTCTCTCTCCCCCTCATACTGCCGGGTCCCCTTCTCTCTCCCTCACACTGCCCGCTGCCTCTCTCTCTCCCTCACACTGCCCGCTCCAACTCTCTCTCTACCTCACACTACCTGTTCCACTCTCTCTCCCTCACACTGCCCGCTCCCACTCTCTCTCTCCCTCACACTGCCCGCACCCACTCTCTCTCCCTCACTCTGACCGCTCCCACTCTCTCCCTCACTCTGCCCGCTCGCACTCTCTCGCCGTCACACTGCCCTCACCCACTCTCTCTCCCTCACACTGCCCGCTCCCACTCTCTCTCCCTCACTCTGACCGCTCCCACTCTCTCTCCCTCACTCTGACCGCTCCCACTCTCTCGCCGTCACACTGCCCGCACCCACTCTCTCTCTTCCTCACACTGCCTGCTCCCACTCTCTCTCCCTCACACTGCCCGCTCCCATTCTCTCTCCGTCACACTGCCCACTCCCACTCTCTCTCTTCCTCACACTGCCTGCTCCCACTCTCTCTCCTCGCAGTGCCTGCTCCAAATCTCTCTCCCTTACACTGCCCGCTCCCACTCTCTCTCTCCCTCACACTGCCCGCTCCCACTCTCTCTCCCTCAAACTGCCCGGTCGCACACTCTCTCCCTCACACTACCCGCTCCCACTCTCTCTCCCTCACACTACCTGCTCCCAGTGTCTCTCCCCCTCATACTGCCGGGTCCCCTTCTCTGTCCCTCACACTGCCCGCTGCCTCTCTCTCTCCCTCACACTGCCCGCTCCAACTCTCTCTCTACCTCACACTCCCTGCTCCCACTCTCTCTCCCTCACACTGCCCGCTCCCAATCTCTCTCTCCCTCACATTGCCCGCACCCACTCTCTCTCTTCCTCACACTGCCTGCTCCAACTCTCTCTCCATCACACTGCCCGCTCCCACTCGCTCTCCTTCACACTGCCCTCTCCAACTCTCTCTCCCTCACACTGCCCGCTCCCACTCTCTCTCTCCCTCACATTGCCCGCACCCACTCTCTCTCTTCTTCACACTGCCTGCTCCCACTCTCTTTCCCTCTCACTGCCCACTCCCACCCTCTGTCTCCCTCACACTAGCGGGTCCAATACTCTCTCTCCCTCACACTGCCCGCATGAACTTTCTCCAACTCACACTGCCGGGTCCCACCCTATATCCCTCACAGTGCCCGCTCCCACTCTCTCCCTCCAACTGCCCACCCGCACTCTCTCTCCCTCACACTGTACGCTCCAACTCTCTCTCTACGTCACACTACCTGCTCCCTCTCTCTCTCCCTCACACAGCCCGCTCCCACTCTCTCTAATCCTCACACTGCCCGCTCCCTCTCTCTCTTTCCCTCACACTGCCAGCTCCCACTCGCTCTCTCTCCCTAACAATGCCCGCTCCCACTCTCTCTCTCTCCCTCACACTGTCCGCTCCCAACCTCTCTCCCTCACTCTGCCCGCTCCCACTCTCTCTCCGTCACACTGCCCGCACCCACTCTCTCTCTTCCTCACACTGCCTGCTCCCACTCTCTCTCCCTTGCACTGCCTGCTCCAACTCTCTCTCCCTCACACTGCCCGCTTCCACTCTCTCTCTCCCTCACAATGCCCTCTCCAACTCTCTCTCCCTCACACTGCCCGCTCCCACTCTCTCTCTTCCTCACACTGCCTGCTCCCACTCTCTCTCCCTCACACTGCCCACTCCAACTCTCTCTCCCTCACACTGCCCGCTCCCACTCTCTCTCTCCCTCACACTGCCCTCTCCAACTCTCTCTCCCTCTCACTGCCCGCTCCCACCCTCTCTCTCCCTCACACTTGTGGGTCCAATTCTCTCTCTCCATCACACTGCCCGCATGAACTTTCTCCAACTCACACTGCCGGGTCCCACCCTATATCCCTCACAGTGCCCGCTCCCACTCTCTCCCTTCAACTGCCCATCCGCACTCTCTCTCCCTCACACTGTACGCTCCAACTGTCTCTCTACATCACACTACCAGCTCCCTCTCTCTCTCCATAATACTGCCCGCTCCCACTCTCTCTATTCCTCACACTGCCCGCTCCCTCTCTCTCTTTCCCTCACACTGCCAGCTCCCACTCGCTCTCTCTCCCGAACAATGCCCGCTCCCAGTCTCTCTCTCCCTCACACTGCCCGCTCCCACTCTCTCTCCCTCACTCTGCCCGCTCCCACTCTCTCTCCGTCACACTGTCCGCACCCAATCTCTCTCTTCCTCACACTGCCTGCTCCCACTCTCTCTCCCTGACACTGCACGGTCCCACTCTCTCTCCGTCACATTGCCCGCACCCACTCTCTCTCTTCCTCACACTGCCTGCTCCCACTCTCTCTCCGTTGCACTGCCTGCTCCATCTCTCTCTCCCTCACACTGCCCGCTCCCACTCTCTCTCTTCCTCACACTGCCTGCTCCCACTCTCTCTCCCTCACACTGCCCACTCCAACTCTCTCTCCCTCACACTGCCCTCTCCAACTCTCTCTCCTTCACACTACCCGCATGCACTCTCTCTCCCCCTCATACTGCCCGCTCCCACTCTCTTTCCCTCTCACTGCCCGCTCCCACCCTCTCTCTCCCTCACACTTGTTGGTCCAATTCTCTCTCTCCCTCACACTGCCCGCATGAACTTTCTCCAACTCACACTGCCGGGTCCCACCCTATATCCCTCACAGTGCCCGCTCCCACTCTCTCCCTCAAACTGCCCATCCGCACTCTCTCTCCCTCACACTGTACGCTCCAAATTTCTCTCTACGTCACACTACCAGCTCCCTCTCTCTCTCCCTCATACTGCCCGCTCCCACTCTCTCTATTCCTCACACTGCCCGCTCCCTCTCTCTCTTTTCCTCACACTGCCAGCTCCCACTCGCTTTCTCTCCCGAACAATGCCCGCTCCCACTCTCTCTCTCCCTCACACTGCCCGCTCCCACTCTCTCTCTCCGTCACGTTGCCCGCACCCACTCTCTCTCTTCCTCACACTGCCTGCTCCCACTCTCTCTCCCTCACATTGCCTGCTCCAACTCTCTCTCCCACACACTGCCCGCTCCCACTCTCTCTCTCCCTCACACTGCCCTCTCCAACTCTCTCTCCCTCACACTGCCCGCTCCCACTCTCTCTCCCTCACATTGCCCGCACCCACCCTCTCTTCCTCACACTGTCTGCTCCCACTCTATCTCCCTCACACTGCCCGCTTCAACTCTCTCTCTACCTCACAACACCTGCTCCCACTCTCTCTCCCTCACACTGCCCGCTCCCACACTCTCTCTCCCTCACACTGCCGATATCCCAACCCAATCTAGTCCCACCTGCCAGCACACAACCCATATCCTTCCAAACCCTTCATATACACATACCCATCCAGATGCCTGTTAAAAGTTGCGATTGTGCTAGTCTCCACCATTTTCCCTGGCAGCTCACTCCAGCTCTGCGTGAAAATGTTTCCCCTTCGATCTCATTTATATCTTTCCCCTCTCACCCTCAACCTTTCCCCTCTAGCTCTGGACGCCCCCATCCCAGGAAAAAGACTTTGTCTATTTATCCTATCCATGCCTCTCATGATTTTATAAATCTCTAGAAGATCACACCTCAGCCTCCAATGCTCCAGGGAAAACAGCCCTAGCCTGTTCAGCCTTTCACTGTAGCTGAAAGCTTCCAAACCTGGCAATATCCTTGTGATTTTTTTCCGAACCCTTTCAAGTTTCACAACTTCTTTCCGATAGGAAGGAAACCAGAATTGTACGCAGTATTCCAACACTCACCAATGTCCTGTTCAGCTGCAACATGACCTCCCATCCCATGTATTCAATACTCTGACCAATAAAGGAAAGTATACTAAACGTTATCCTCACTATCCTATCTAACTGCGACTCCACTTTCAGAGAGCTATGAACCTGCACTCCAAGGTTTCTTTGTTCAGCAACAGGTCACTTCTCAGCCTCCAATAGATCAAACCCTCGAACCTCAGTGACATTCTTATACATTTCATCCGCAACATTACAAGTTTAACAACATCTTTCCTATAGCAGGGAGACCAGAATTGAATATAGTATTCTAAAAGTGGCCTAACGGATGTCATGTACAGCCACACTCCTACACTCAATGTTCTGACCAATAAAGGCTCTGTAATTCTGCACCCTGGACAAGATCATTCATGAAGGTGTTACAAAGGTGATGGAATACTGCAGCACATGGGGCTTACATTGAATCCCTCATCAACCATATCCACTGTATGTCAGCTCCACACCGGCAGTGTTCAAACAGAATTGTGCATCGACATTGATATCCGGCCTAATCCCAGCCAACATCGTTGTGTGTGAGACAAGTCAGAATGTCATTGATTTCAAGATTGTCCTGACCTTCAATAGCAATGTCAAATTATTAAAGGTCATAAATCTTAAGACCATATCCAAAAAAACCTGCAGATGCTTTAAATCAGAAAAAAACAATATTTGCTGGAAAAGCTCAGCAGCTTTGTGAAGAGAAATCAGAGATAACCTTTCATGTCCAATGATTATTCTTCAATACTAACTGCGTCCACTTTAATTGTCCAATACACACAGGTCCACCCATTTGTTTGCTTCAATTTTCAGACTGAAATCTGTTGAAAACATAGAGCACAAACGTGCCTGGTTATCACACCCAGACCAAATTATCATGAGGTTCAAACACTTTGAAAATGTCTCATTTGGAAATAACTTCCTTGCCAAATTGTTTTCATGACAATATTTTTAATAGTGTTTCCAAATATTCTTCAGTCCAGATACAAATACATTTTAAATTGCTTCCACCTCTCTCCCTTGTGAGTAATCTGGTATATGAAAGTCAGTGTCTGTGTGATGCTATGTATGTTGGCCATGCCTCTGAAAGACTGACAGATTGTTCCAGACAGCATTTCTCTTCAGGTCTTCACAACAAACAGGTTACTGCCTGGACCCAACCAGCTTACACTCACAAAACCTAAAACCCAGTGCCCCCCATTGGTTGTGATTGTGTAACATTTTAAATGAACTCTAATCCATTCCTGGGTATTGCTGGTTGGGCCGGCAATTATTGCTCATCCCTAGTGGTTGTTGAGAATGTGCTGTGGGTTTGGAAAGTGCTGTTTAAGGAGCTTCTGTGAATTTCTGCAGGGCACCTTGTCGCTGGTGCACATTGCTGCTCCTGAGGGTCAGTGGTGAAAATAACATGGATGTTTGTGGATGTCGTGGTAATCAAGTGGACTCTTTTATCCCGGCTGGTGCCAAGCTTCTGAAATACTGTCGGAGCTGCCCCCATCCAGGCCTGTAGGGAGTATTCCATCACAATCCTGACTGGTATATTGTAGATGGTGGACTGTCTGTGGGGGATCAGGAGGTGAGTTATTCACCGCAATATTCCGAGCCTCTGAACTGCTCTGTTGTTACTGTATTTATATCGCTAGTACAATTCAGTTTCGGGTCTAATGGTGAACCCAAGGTGTTAACAGGTGAGGATTCAACAACGGTAACCCCATTGAATATCAAAGGATGATGGTTTGATTCTCTGTTGTTGGAGATAATCAGTGTCTGACATTTATGTTGCACGAATGTTCTTTGTCACTTTTCTTCCTAGTCCTGGATACTATCCAGGTTTTACTGCACTTGGCAAGGGCTGCTTCAGTATCTGAGTAATCACACATGCTGTTGAACATTGTGCAAACATTGGCTAACATCCTTAGGATGGAGGGATGTACATTTATAAACTATTGAAGATTGTTGGGCCGAGGACATTCTCCTGAGGAAATCCAACAGAAATGTTCTTTCATTGTGATGAATGCCCGCCAACAATCACAACTTTCATCCTTTGTGCCAGGTCCAAGTCCAACCATCAGAGAGTTTTCCTCGATTTCCATTGGCTCCAGTTTTGCTCAGGCTCCTTGATGTCACACTCAGTCAAACACAGCTTTAACATTAAGACCAGTCATACTCACACCACCCTCTGGTATCATCTCTTTTTCTCCAAGGCCATGGTCACACACCACTCCCTCATCGAAGAGGGGCAACTGGTGCTGAGTGTCACCTCGGGGTCACCACAGCTCAGGCCAGGCTAAGAAGAAGAGTCCTTCATGATATCATCAGCTAATGTGGGAATAAGGCCAATGCAGTTGGTGTGCCTCTCCATTGTAAACCAGCTATCCAGCTCACTGAGAGAACGAGTTATTGAGTGTGCATTCTTGAGAGAAGGATACCTTTCGAACGCAATGAGATTTAGAGATGGGAGTGTTTGATTGGAAAACAACATTGCTTGTGGAATGAAAGTTCTCATTTCATTAATTAAGTTGATCAGAATTGTCCAGTCTTTAAAACTTAATTCCTGAAGAATGGCTCATGCCCAAAACGTCGATTCTCCTGTTCCTTGGATGCTGCCTGACCTGCTGCGCTTTTCCAGCAACACATTTTCAGCTTTAGAAATATATGTATATTTACATGAGCACTTAATGTGCGTTGTCATGATCTGTTTGTTCACATTTGAATGAAACACTAATTTGAAGAGTGATGGCACCTCACAATCCCGAGGTGATCCTCCATGGTATAGGTTAAAGGGCTGGGAAACGTGAGACATCAGTGTTTGATGGAGAGAGATTGACTGCAGCATGAAAACACAGATTACCTCAACGCTGAAAACATTTGGAATTATCAATAAATTATTCAAAATGATTCTGGCCATGTTAGTATTCCTGATAAGTGATTTAAACTATTGAAGCTTTGTAAACCTGGGTGAGAGTTGCTCCCTGCACTTTGTGATGGAAGATGCTATGTTTTGTTCCAGTGGTCGCTATTACACAGACACTCGAACATTGATGTCTCTTATTATGTGAGGTGTTATGAATGTTTTCTGTGGTTTAATTCTGATTTGTGAGGGCTTTTGTGGTGCAGTGACAGTGTCCCTACCTCTGAATCACAAGGTCTGTGTTCAGATGCAAACCTGCACTGAAGGTGTGTTTATTATAAGGAGAGAAGGAGAGGCAAGAGAGGAGGGGAGTGGTGTTTTTGATAAGGGAAAACGTCATGGCAGTACTTAGAAAGGATATTCCTGATGGATCATCCAGTGAAGTTGTATGGATGGAACTGAGAAAAATGAAGGGTGTGATCACTTTGTTGGGATTATATTCCAGCCCCGCTCCCCCAATACTCAGCAGGAAATTGGGGGGAAAATATGAAGGGAGCTCGCCAAAGGCTTAAAGACTGATAGGGTTACAAGAAAAGAGGATTTTAACATTCCAAATATAGACTGGGAATGGATTGGTGAACTCACTAGGTGTAGTCAGGAAAACTTTCTCAATTAATATGAAGGCAGCCCTCCATGTCAAGGGGCGAAACCCAACCTTATCTCAGGAAATAAGGCAGGACAAGTGACAGAGTTATTAGTGGGGGAGCACTAACTGCTATTCGATTAGTTTTAAAATAGCTATAGAAAATGTTAGACTGGTCGACAGGTTAAAGTGTATGGAGTCTTTCGACATTACAATCTGTACGTTTGATTTGTAGAATCATTTTCTGAGTCTTTGATATTGTAAATGAAAGTGAGATTCACTCTGCATTCAGGTCTCTGTTATGCTTTACAAGCCTAATGGATAATGTTCATATATTTAATGCTTATCCCTATTTGTGATTGTAATTGAATCTCTAATATTGCAGTGTACAAATAATTTTCGATGTGGTATATCAATTATAAGGAACCTGACCTCTAATGGGAGTATCCATTTGAATTGAATAACTTGTGTGCCTTCTGCACATGAAGGGAACCTACATGATGTAAAACAGAAAGTTTTGCAAATACGTTATAGATCAGAGAGCATTTGTAGAGAGAGAGAAACAGAATGAACGTTTCTTGTCAATGACTTTTCATCAGAGAAAGTGACTGAGTATTTCCAGGAGTCTCTTTTTATTTAATGTTCACAGTATCTGGAGTATACAGCTTTTCAAATTATAAATCTCCATAACGTACTATTAGAAGTGGAATTTACTTACAGACCAGTTTGGACAGAAATATAAATCATTTCTTTCGCCCTTGTTCTGTTTGAGTGTTCAAATTAAAATGTCACTGGAAGGTGGGATCAGAGTGGAACTGAACACTGTCACTGTCTGAGCCTGTGGGAGTGATGACCCTTCTGTGTCTCTGTATCTCTGTCAGTGATAATGTGAGCGTGTGTGAGAAGTAACTACCTGCATTGTTACTTGTGTATCAGCTGGAAGGTGGGAAGAACAACAGAAGGGAAAGGCCGTGATGGACTGGAGGGCAGGAGAGGCTGAAATGACAGAGTAACAATATTAACCAAAATGGTGCAAGGAACGGGATGGAGGTGAGGCGGGAGAATGGGAGAAGAGAAGAAACAAAACATTGAGGTGTAAATGATCCTCAAAAACTGTCATCTAAAAACAAACAAACAAAAGAAAAAGGTGACAGAGATAAGAAAGTGAGGTACTCTGTCATGTCCCCCATCACTGTTTACAGGATAGACATTTACTCTCAGATTCTGAATGAATCTGTGTTCTCATCATTAACTCTCAGTTTTAAAGGATCTTGCTTCAGCAAACGGACCTGGAGTCAAGCGACCAATTGATTGGATTTACAGAAATTCTGTTCCAGCCCAGTTTCAATGGGAAGACACAGGGAAATGTCATCTGGCTGTTGGTGTAATGGACCCTTCCTCTCAGATCCTGAGAACTTCGCATGAAACAAAGAGTCTGTCACTGACGAGCAATCTTTGTGCACGTGACGTGTCTCCTACAAGTTCACTGGACATGCCAGAGATAGTTGGTGGTGAAGAGGCTGGAGGATACAGAGAGAGGAAGGGATGGAGGTGTAGGAGGAGAATGCAGAGATAGGGAAGGGAAGGGGGGTAGGGTCTGGAGGTGGTTATAATGATAGGGCGGAGTTTTGGGACATGGTGATGCCACAGAAATGTGGAGGAGTGCAGATCCTGGAGAAGGTTATACAGATAGGGCAGCAGGTTATTATTCCTGATCATCCAGCATTCCCTACACTTACAATCCTTGCCCTTCACCCTAACAGGAAATACTGTCCCTGAACTCTCAGTATCTCATTTTCAAAGACTTCCCATTTTCCAAAAATCCCTTTACCTGTGAACATCTGCCACAACCAATTTTTGAAAAATATTGCGTCATATCATCAAAATGGGCCTTATCCAATTTAGAACATTAACTTTTAGATCCAATCTATCCTTTTCCATCACAATTTTAAAACAAATAGAGTTATGATCTCTGACTCCAAAGTGCTCCCCAGCCCTCCCTTATTTCCCAAGAGAAGTTCAAATTTTGCTCCTTTTTAAGTAGATTCACCCACGTACCGAATGCAGTGACAGATGCACACTGGGGTCAGTTTGCTCTCCCCTGGGTCAGTGACAGAGACACAGTGGGGTCAGTCTGCTCTCCCCTGGGTCAGTGACAGAGACACAGTGGGGTCACTATGCTCTCCCCTAGGTCAGTGACAGAGAGACAGTGCTCTCCTTCCCCCTTTCCACTTGTCGATAGTGGTGATGATATATGCATTTGGACATGCTGCTGGGCAGAGTCATGCTCTTGGAGAAAGTGAGGATTGCAGATGCTGGAGATCAGAGTTGAAAGTCATAGTGCTGGAAAAGCACAGCCAGCCAGGCAGCATCTGAGAAGCAGGAGTGTCGATGTTTCAAGCATAAGCTTTTCATCAGGAATGGGGGGTGCAAGGGGGCTGAGTGATAAATGGGAGGGGGCTGGGCCTGCGGGGAAGGTAGCTGGGAATGTAATAGTTAGATGGAGGTGGTGGTGATGATGTTAGATCAGAAAGGTGGGTGAAGGAGACAGGTAGAAAAGAAGATGGACAGGTAGGGCAGTTCAAGACGGCTGTGCTGAGTTGGATGGTTGGGTCTGAGATAAGGTGGGGGATGGGATATGAGGAAACTGGTGAAATCTAAATTGATCCCGTGTGGTTGGAGGGTCCCAAGGAGGATAATGAGGCGTTCTTCCTCCAGGCATCAGGTGGTTAGAGTGTGGCGGTAGAGGAGACCAGGACTTGAATGTCCTTGGCGGAATGGGAGGGGGAGTTAAAGTGTTCGGCCACAGAGTGTTGGGGCTGTTTAGTGACTGTGTCCCAGAAGGAAACTGAAGATAGACAGAGTCTTTGAAGAAACGGGGTCTGGGAGGGTTACACTTTGGAGGGTTGGTGTGGACTTGTTGGGCCGAAGGGCCTGTTTCCACACTGTCAGTAATCTAATCTAAAAATGATCTCTGCAACATTCCGCAAATAGGTGTCCTGTGTCCCCAGTGTAGAGGAGACCACACCGAGTACAACGGACAGAGTAGATGGTGTGCGTGGAAGCACAGGTAAATCTCTGCCAGATGTGCAAGGATCCTTTGGGGCCATGGATGGAAGTGAGAAAGTGGTGTGGGGACAGATTTGCACCTCTTGCGATGGCAGGGGAAGGTGCCAGGAGTGGAGGGTGGCTTGGTTTGCGGTGGAAGGGGGGGTGGGTGGCCCAAACAATGGATTCGCAGAGGGAATGGTCTCTGCAGAACACTGATTGGGGTGGGGAGGAAAATATATCTCTGGTAGTGGGGTCTGTTTGTAGGGGGCAGAAATGGCAGTGGATGACTTGTTTTATCAGAAAGGTGGTGGAGTTGGAGGTGAGGACTGGTGTGTTCTCTCCTCGTTGTGATTGGAGAGATGGGCTTCAAGGGCGGAGGTGTGGGAAGCAGAGGAGATGCACTGGAGGGTATCATCGACCATGTATGAGGGGAATCTGTGGTCCTTGCAGAAGGAGGCCATCTGGGATGTTCGATGGTGGAATTCGTCCTCCAGGGAGCAGATGTGGCGGAGGCAGAGGAATTGGGAATAAGGCAAGGTATTTTTACAGGTGTGGGAGGATGGAGGAGGTGTAGACCAGGTAACTATGGGAGTCAGTCAGTATGAAGTAGATGCCCATGTTGACCCTATCACCAGAAATGGAGATGGAAAGGAGGAGAAAGGAAGGAGAAAGGGGAAAAGTCCCTTCCTGACATGGTGCCATTATTTTAAACAGGTGGTAAGGAAAATCCAGGGAACTATAGACTGGTGAGCCTGCAGTCAGTAGTGGTTGAGTTTTGAAGAAAAAATATTAAGTTAAAAGAAACATGAAGAAGGACCAAATGCTTATATACGCAGCTTGGAGAGAGGCCTGCGGAGGGACATCTTGGGAGAGGATTTTGTATCCGGACAGTAAAAGTTGAATGTTGGATTATTTGAGGTGGAGTTGTTTTCTTTTCATTTGTTCAGTTAAGTGTTTGATTTCTTTTTAATATTTATGCTGAATTTTTTTGCATGCTTCATAATAAATCTGATCATTTAATTTAGTATATAACGTGCTGATGAAAACTCCTTCTTTGTAGCATGAATGATACTGACGGCCTGCAAGCAATATTGAGTGCGATGACAAATAGATTTAGTGAAGTGATTGCACAGCAAGATCATTCAGATCGATAACTGTCTGTCGGGAAAGGTTTGAAGGTGGTTTTGAGGTCTCCTGTGGTTATTCCTCTCTCTAACAGATATTCCAATTTGGTTAAGTGGTCATCCGCTCTTGGGTACTAACAATGAATTTTATGCGAAACGGATTTGTTAGGATTTAAAAGAATAATATTTTTGGGAACGATCCTGCCGGGGCACTGGCAGGAGATTATGCGGTAGTGAGTGTGAATCGAGGATAATACGTTGCTTTTCTGGTGCCAGGGTGAAGGATGTCTCAAAATGTTTGAAGCAGATTGTCAAAATGGAGAGTGAGAAGCTGGAAATTATTGTACACATTGATAGGAATGACATAGCTAGAGAAAAGGTTAAAGCTTTACAAAGTGCCTGTAATAGGTTAGGGAGAGAATGTGAAAAGTAATCGTCTCTGGTTTACATCTGGTGCCAAGTTCTAATGAGGGAAGGAATACAAGGACAGGGCAGATAAATCAATGGTTGACGAGGTGCTGCAATGTGCAGGGTGTCACTTTCTTGGAGCATTGGGATTTCTTCTGGGACAGAAAAGACCTGTCTAAAAGGATGGGTTTCACCTGAACTAGACCAATATCCTAGTGGGAAGATTTCCTCGCTCTATATCAGGAGATTGTAAGATTTGAGAGGAGTGGGGCGGGGCTTTCTGAACAACAGTGAAAATAGAAAGAAAGATGACATTGATTCTGAATCAGAAAACAGCACTTTCTTTCGAAAGGACAGTCAAGAACAAGTCAGAAAACAAAGGGACACTGAACACTTAAACTGCATTACTTTCAATACACGAGGTCTTATGGAAAAGCTGATGAACTCAGCATGGAAGGGCACATGGGTCTGGGATATCATTGCTATTACAGATCATACCTTCTCTTGGGAAATAAGGCAGGGCAAGTGACTGAAGTGTGAGTCAGGGAACACTTTTGGACAAGTGATTGTAATGCCAGTAACTTTAAAATAGTTGTGTAAAAGGATAAAAGATAAAGTTCTTAATTGGAGTGAGGCAAATGGGTATGAAAGGGTATAAAACAAAAACTTTCAAAAGATGATTGGAGCAGAATGATCGCAGGTAAAAGGATGACTGACAAGTGGAAGGCCTTCCAAAGTGTGACAACAAGAGTTCAGAAGCATTCTGTTCCTGTTAGAGTGAAAGGCAAGGCTGGTAAGGTTAGGGAACAATGGATAAATAATGATGTTGAAGTTCAAGTCAAGAATAAAAAATAACCATCTATTAGAGAGACAATTGGGATCAACTGAATGTGTTGAAGAAAGTAAAGAGGGTAGGGACATTCTTCAGAAGGAAATGAGGAAGGCAAAGAGGGGATCGGAGATAGCCTTGGCAGGTAGGGTAAAAATTATCCAAAGGGGTTCCATAAATACATTGAGTGAGGGAGCAACTGGAGAGAGAGTAGGTCCCCTTAAAGACCAACAAGGTTGTCTTTGTTTAACATCAAGAGATGGGAGGGATATAAAAAAATATTTTGGATCCATTTTTATTTTTGGGAAAGAAATAGAGGCTGGAGAAATCAGGGATATAAATATTGATGTTTTGGAAACAGTTCCCAGTACAGAAGAGGAAGTGCTGGAGATCTTAAAAAAAACATAAAGATAGATAAACCTGATCAACTGTGTCCCAGGACGTTGTTGGAATTTAGAGTGAAAATTAACCATGGGGTAAACCATGGGGTAAGAACTGGAGGACTGGAGTGCGTTTAATATGTTTAAGAAGGGATGTGAGGAGAAGCCTGGGAACTATCGACCTGTGAGTCTGTCCTCGGTGGTGGGTATGTTTTTAGAGATTATCCTGAAAGATAGGATTTACAGAGGTTGGAGAGGAAAGGATTGATTAGAACTGATCAGTCTGATTGAGTGTGATCAAAAT
The DNA here is from genome assembly GCF_047496795.1 of Chiloscyllium punctatum. Classification (NCBI taxonomy): domain Eukaryota; kingdom Metazoa; phylum Chordata; class Chondrichthyes; order Orectolobiformes; family Hemiscylliidae; genus Chiloscyllium; species Chiloscyllium punctatum. The sequence goes on from NC_092739.1 coordinate 1,815,209, forward strand.
CATATCTCACCTTTGATTGGGTTTGTTTTTGGAAGTAACCAAAATGATTGATGAGGACAGAGTGTTAGATGGTGTTTGCTTGACCTTTAGTAAAGCCTTTGATGAGGCTCTGCATGGTCAACTAATTGGTAAAGTTAGATCACATAGGATTCAGGGTGGGATTGCCAACTGAATACATAATTGGCTTTATGGCAGAAGATGGTGGATCATTGTTTTTCAGACTGGATGCCTGTGACCAGTGGTGTTCCACAGGGATCGTTACTGGCTCCACTTCTGTTTGTCATTTATACAAAGGATTTGGATGAAAATATAGGAGGCATGTTTAGTAAGTTTGTGGATGACACCAAAATGTAAATAGACAGTTGAGAATCTGACCCTAGATTACAAAGAGCTCTTGATCAACTAGGTCAATGGGCTGAGGAGTGGCAGATGGAGTTTAATTTGGATAAATGTGAGGTATTGCATTGTGTTAATACAAACAAGGTCAGGACTTAACGGTAGAGCCCTGGGTAGCATGGGAGAGCAGAGAGAGACCTCAGCGTACAGGAGATAATTCTTTGGAATTTGCATCCCAGTTAGACAGGGTAGTTAAGAAGGTGTTTAGCATGCTTGCATTCATTGCTTAGGCCTTTGAGTATAGGAGTTCTGACATTATATTAAACTTGGACAGGACAGTGATGAGGCCTCTTCTGGATTAATGTGTGCAATTCTCATCGCCCTGTTATAGGCAGGATATTATTAAACTGGAGACAGTTCAGTAAAGATTTACCGAGATGTTGTCAGGAATGGAGGGTTTGAGATATAGACATGGCTGTTGCATTGGGGTGACTTTATTGATGTTTAAACTATCATGTGGGGCATAGATAAGATGAACGATAAGGGAGTTCAAACCTGGGGGGTATATTTTTAAGGTGAGAGGAGAAAGATTGAAAAAGGACATGAGGTGCAATGTTTATGAATTTTGGATGTGGAATGAGCTATCAGAGGAAATGGTGGATGTAGGTACATTTCCAATGTTTAAAATACATTTGGATACGTTCATGAATAGGAAAGGTTTGGAGGGATATGGGCCCAGCGCAGGCAGGTGGGAATAGTTTAGTTTTGGAACATGGTCGGTGTGCCCTGGTTGGTCCGAAAGGTCTGTCTCCGTGCTGTATGACTCGGTGACTCCATGACAGTACGGTACACAGTCAAAACACACGTTCGTCTCTGCACACGCTCACTTTGCCCTCCAGCTCATGGGCTAGGATACAGCACGGGGAAGGGTATTGTTGATGGATGGAGATACCGAGGGGCTTTTATAAGCAGGGAGTACTTAATGGAGGAACGACAGAGGGACAGATCAGGATTGATGAAGCAGCACAAGGGAGGCAATTTGACAGGAGCCATGGAGGGGACGGGGCCATGGAGGGGGACAGGGGCCATGGAGGGGGACGAGTCTAAATTTGCAGTGGGTGGGAGGTTGTCCAATATTGAAGGGGGGATGCAGATTCAATCTCAGGATTGAACAACAGAACCAGGGAAGGAAAGGAAGAGAAGGGAAGAGAGAGAAAAATGAGAGAAGAAGAAAGAGCAAGAGAATGGGAACGAACACAGATAAAGGTGGGAAAAACAGGCAGGAGAGAAAAATACAAAAGAAGAGGCTGTCAGTAAGAGGGAGAGAGAGAGAAAGGTTGAGAGGGAGAGAGAGATGTAGTGTGATACAGACAGAGGCAAAGAGAGAGAAAGGGAGAGAAAAGAGGAAAAATCAGACAGATATAAGCACGTGCTAAGGAAAGATATGGTGAGATTTAACAATTGATATTCACCATTCTGTTTGGTCTAAGCTCTCACGATGGTCTTTCACACCCTTTCTCTCCCACTCAGGACAGACTGTGCTCCAGGGGCTTGCTTTTGAGATTCAACCATTCCCCACACTCTCACACACAGAGTCAGACAGAAACGCTGCTCACAGATACTCACCTCCTGCTCAGTGCACACAGTGAAAGGTGAGTAGGTTAGGATAGTTTCCATTAGAAAAAAAGGAGATTGAGGGGAGACCTGATTGAGGTCTACAACATTATGAAGGGTATAGACAGGATAGACAGAGATCAGCTTTTTCCCAGAGTGAAGGATTCAATAACGAGAAGTCATGCTTTCAAGGTGAGAGGTGAAAAGTTAAATGGGGATACACGTGGCAAGGACTTCCCACAGAGAGTGGTGGGTGCCTGGAACACGTTGTCAGCAGAGGTAGTAGAGGCAGGCACAGTAGTTCCATTGAAGATGCGTCTGGACAGATGCATGAGTAGGTGGGGAGCAGAGGGAGACAGATGCTTAGGAAATGTGCGACAGGTTTAGACAGAGGCTTTGGATCGGCTCAGGCTTGGAGGGTCGAAGGACCTGTTCCTGGGCTGTAAATGTTTTTGTTCTTTGAAGGGAAACTGGCTGCCACAATCTGTTTGAAATATCCCCAAGTCTCTCACTGAAAGCACTCTCTCTGCCCAAGTCCCAGCACATCCAGTCAGCTGCCTCTACCCAGGGCATACCTCCCTCAGGGATGGAGCTCAGCCAGAGTCATCTCAGTGGGATTAGAGGGGGGAGGGAGTGAGGGAACGAGGAGATGTGAGAGAATGCAGCAGGTAAACAGTCTCATCCAGTCTGCCTTTGTCTACTCCTGCTTTGCATTTTATTGTCTTGGAATTAAAAACATATGTATTTTCAAACTGATCAAATTCCTTTTGTCTTTGTGGTTTCCTAATGATCAATTTGGGCGGCACGGTGGCACAGTGGTTAGCACTGCTGCCTCACAGCGCCAGAGACCTGGGTTCAATTCCCACCTCAGGCGACTGACTGTGTGGAGTTTGCACGTTCTCCCCGTGTCTGCGTGGGTTTCCTCCCACAGTCCAAAGATGTGCAGGTCAGGTGAATTGGCTATGCTAAATTGCCCGTCGTGTTAGGTAAGGGGTATGGGTGGGTTGCGCTTCGGCGGGTCGGTGTGGACTTGTTTTTCGAAGGGCCTGTTTCCACACTGTAAGTAATCTAATCTAATATGACAAATCTCAACTTGCAATTGTCAGGAATCTAAACCAGGTCACCTGTTTGGAAGACAGCTACACTGACCAGGATAGCACCATCACCGTGCACTTTACCATAACACAGTCTCCAAACATAGTTAAAAAAGATCTTTATCATGTCAAATCAAACAGAGTTCATGTTGATTCACTGAAGGTGATATTGGATCAGGTGATGATAGCTTATATGGAGAGGTAAATTTGAAGGAGCATCTGAAATCGGAGAGGGAGCTGGATCATTGGGTGGGTGCAGAGAAGGAGTCCAGAAATCCCTCTGGATGGGCTTGGATTCCCCCAGCAACGCATCAGGTGGCTCATGGAAAGGAGCAAATAAAGAAACTGAATGATATCAGATATAGTTCAGTCCAGACTGCCTTCGCCTTCTCCTGCTTTGCATTTTATTGTTTTAGAATGAAAGCCACATGTATTCACAAACTGACCCAATTCCTTTGCTCTTTGGCAATGAGAAAATCTAAAAGTGCGATTGCCAGGAACCAACACGAGGAATTTAATGGAACCAAAGCAAATTATTGTTGATATAAAGGTGTAAATAAAGACACAGAATCTTTACACTATTTTATTTTCTTTTTCAAAAGGAAACTTCTCGTTTTTTGAAAAAAATGTCTAGATGTGTGGGTCAGAGAATTCAGTGAGGAAGAGTGGACAGGGGCCTGTCGTTGCATTTCCCTCTCTGGCCTGCAGTGAACGATTACACCTTCCTCCACATCATTTATTTTTCTACCCACTTCACTCACTGAGAACGGATTACTTGGGATGAATATGTAATTCCTCTTTTGAATTTGCTTTTGTTGTCGCACTTCCGACTAATTGTTGCTGATTACTAACAGCACTTTACACTGGCTTTACACCTCCAGTCTCTTTCATTTTGCTCCTCAGATGGAGTCATTCCTTGCCCATGAGGAAAGGAGTGTAATCATGTTGCTGCTCCTCCTTCTCCTTTCAGTCCATTCCTCACGTGGACACCTCGTTCCGTTCTCTGCTGCACCTAATGTTGGCTCTCAGTTACTTGGATTGATTCACCAATTGATTTATTGTTCTAACTGGATATGTCATGGCATACTTTAACTGGTCTCTGAAATGTTTCTGTGTCACCACATAAATAAGGGCATTTGTGCAGCAACTTAATTTCCTCAGCATATATCCAATCTGAACAAAGAGACGAAAAGAAACAGAATCCAAGGAATAGCCAGCATTAAAGAAATATAAAATATGCTACAACCAGAGAAGTATGAAGCTGGCAGATATGGCAAAGAGTAATATCACAGAATTCTTCCTGCTCTCTACCTCTGCTTCATTCTCTGTTTTTCTCTGACCTCTCAGTTCCTTCCGAACCTTAATGGCCTCAAAGATATGTCTGACAGTCAGAATGTTGATAAAGAGAATAAAAGTGAATGGGAACATTGGTGTTAAAAAAGTCTCAAAATATCTAAAACCTACCACCGAGGGTCATAATAATAACCAGGCCTGACATAACAGTACCATGGAACATTGTTGATAATCTTTCTGGGGTAATACACAAAGGAGTTGGGCATGTTCTTTAAACAAATGAAGATGCAGGTTATTGCTAGAACCATTCTTGCAGTTTTCCCTGTGCAATACTTAGTTTTCATCTCATGAAAACAAATGGCAACAAATCGATCAAATGAAAAAGCAATGGTGAACCATGCAGATCAATCAATGGTCAAGCGGTTGAGGGCATAGATAGCACCACAAACAGGAGTGATTTGCAGGAAGCACAGTGGATAAAAATATTTTCGAAATCGGCGAAGGATGATATAAAAAACAATGAACAGTAGATCTGACGTTGTCATGGCCACCAGGTAGCGAGTGCTGCACACAGAAAGATCACATTTGCCCCGAACTAAGATTACAATCACCACGAGACTAACTGTAAGAGAAAGGAAAAAGGAGATTTGAAGTCACGAATGAAACATTCTCTGTGCGTGAGCCCAGACTGTAAGTAATGACACAAAGATTATTGTTGTTCCATGTTATATGATGTTTAAAGAATCTCTCTCAATGAATCATTTGCTCTTTTAAAGGACATAGGGAAGAACATGTGCAGCAGATTACTCACAGAAACACACTCATATACCCAGGATGTTTTTGGGTCAGCAGCCGTCGATTTCGCCTGCTCCTCAGATGTAATCTTGCCTGCTGTGCCTTTTCCAGCACATCGCCCTATCAGCAGTCCCCATTATTTCCTAATTCCTAATATCCTGCTGAACCCACCCATTACCCTGCTGTATCTGAGCTCCCATTTGGAACGAGCTGCCTGAGCAAGATCCACCAACACAATCCCTTTCCATCAAGGAATGGGAAACACCAGGTGTCACTGCGAGGTGGGTTGTTACAAAACCCATCTGACCGATAGCAGGCTGTGAACTACCACGGAGAGAGGATGGTCTTCCTAAACCCTTTCTCGACCAGCCGGGGCTGGTGCTCAGCCAAAGTCCATCAATATGGCCTCAGTGTTAACCCATTCTGCACAGTATAGGGAAACGCACAATGCTGCCCATTACTGAGGAGCCTCCAAACTGACAAACAATTCACTTTAAACTCAGTCAGTGAGGACACTAACATCTGACCTCAGAATTTGCCTTGCTAAATGGAAATATAGTAATTTATCAGTTACCTGTAGAAATAAGAATGATTAATGCAGTGGTTTATATAAGTTGTTCCAACACTTACCAGGAACACCAACAGCAACAAGGATGGTCTCGTACACTGTCTCGATCCTTTCCCTGAGAAGATGCATTTCGTTGTTTATGACAAAACCTTTCCCTTCCTGCTGCTGGGAGTCTGTTGGAATGGGAGAATTCTCTCAGAGATGGAGTTGACACAGTTCCAGAGAATTTATTTTATATTGTGTGGTATCTCCACTGGGAAACCGTGATTATATCTTTAAATTCTTTAATGCATTTTGAACAAACAAATTACGACAGCAGGTTTATTTTAATGATGATAGCATTGAGATTTACAGCTAAGTTTGAATACCCCAAAGGCTGGATTGATCTGGTCCTGTTAAGTCTCAAATATTCAGGTTTTAAAGTAACAATACTTGCAATATTTCACTCACTATCAATCAATCCTATCAATATCAAAAGACCTTTTCATCCTCTTTTCAGTGATGACCTTCGTTCTGCTGAGGTTATTCAGTCGTTCAATGCCTCATGCTGTTGAAGTTTTTGAGAATTGTTCTCCTGCACACTGTTATCCCACAGCTTTCCTTGTTAATACAACTGATTTGGGAAGTTCTCTCTGTGAATGAGCACTCTAATACAGAACCTGAATCTGACACTGACCACACCTACAGCTTGAACTTCCACTCATTTTCTCAAAACAAAGACAGAAATGATCAGATCCTTCAGTTCATAACCGTAGAATGATGACATCATATAGGACAGAGATGGCCCTTCGCTCAATCGAGTTTTTATCTGTAAACTCACACTCAAAGCTACTCAAGGCTGGACAATGGGAAGCCTTCAAACATGAGATAATGAGAGTCCAGAGACAGTGTGTTCCTGTTCGGGTGAAAGGCAAGGCTGGCAGGTGCAGTGAATACTGGATGACTTGAGAAATTGAGGTTGTATTTGAGAAAAAGAAGGAAGCATATATCAGGTATAGGCAGCAGAAATCCAGTGAATCCTGAAAACAGTATAAATGCAGTAGGAATATACATAAGAGGAGAATCAGGAAGGCAAAAATGGAACATGAGATAGCACTGGCAAATCGGGGTAAGGAGAATCCAAACAAATTCAATAAATATATTCAGGACAAAAGATTAACTGGGGAGAGAACAGTGCCCCTCAAAGATCAGCAAGGCAGCCTATATGTGGAACCACAGGAGATGCGGAGATACTAAACAAATATGTTTCATCAGTGTTTACTGTGGCGAAGGTCATGTAAGATATAGAATGTGGGGATACAGATGATGACATCTTTAAAAATGATCATGTTACAGTGGACATTTCAAAATGCATAAAGATAGATAAATCCCAGGACCTGAACAGGTGTACCCTAGAAATCAGTGAGAAGCAAGTAAAGTGATTGTTGAGCCACTTGCTGAGATATTTGTGTCATCGATAGTCACAGGTGAGGCGCTAGAAGACTGAAAGTTGGCTAACAGGGTGCCACTATTTACGAAAGTTGGTAAGGAAAAGCCAGGGATCTCTAGACCAGTGAGCCTGATTGATGGTGGAAAAGTTGATGGAGGTAATCCTAAGGGATAGGGTTTACATATATTTGGAAAGGCAAGGACTGTTTAGGGATAGTCGGCATGAGTCTGTGCGTGTGAAGAGGATTGATGAGGGCAGAGCAGTGGCTGTGATCTACATGAACTTCAGTAAGGCATTCAACAAGGGCCTTCACGGTGGACTGGTGAACAAGATTAGAGATCATGGAATGCAGGGAGAACTAGCTATTTGGATGCAGAACTGGCTCAAAGATAGCAGACAGAGGTTGTTGATGGAGGGTTGCTTTTCAGACTGGAGGCCTGTGATCCATAGTGTGCCACAAGGATCAGTGCTGGGTCCATTGCTTTTCATCATGTTACAGTGGACATCTCAAAATACATAAAGATAGATAAATCCCAGGACCTGGTCAGGTCTACTGTAGAAATCAGTGAGAAGCAAGTAAAGTGAGAAGCAAGTTGGGGTGGCACGGTGGCACCATGGTTAGCACTGCTGCCACCAGCACCAGAGACCCGCGTTCAATTCCTGCCTCAGGCAACTGTCTGTGTGGAGTTTGCACATTCTCCCCGTGTTTACGTGGGTTTCCTCCGGGTGCTCCGGTTTCCTCCCACAGTCCAAAGGTGTGCAGGTTAGGTGAATTGGCCACGCTAAATTGCCCGTAGTGTTGGGTAAAGGGGTAAATGTAGGGGAATGCGTCTGGGTGGGTTGCTCTTCGGAGGGTCGGTCTGGACTTGTTGGGCACTCCAAACTGTAAGGAATGTAATCATTTCCATAAATGATTTGGATGTGAAAATAGCAGGTATAGTTCGTAAGTTTGCAGATGACACCAAAACTGGAGGTTACCTCAGAGTACACAGGATTTTGTTCAGATGGGTCAATAGGCCAAGGAGTGGCAGTTGGAGTTTAATTTAGATAAATGTGAGGTGCTATATTTTGAAAAGACAAATCAGAGCAGGAGTTATACACTCATGGGTTTGTTGCTGAACCTCCTTCCAAGGTCCTTAAGGAGCCTTCCACATCCATCAAAGTTTTACCTGCAAATCCACCAATATCATTTATTGTATCCGTTGCTCCTGATGCGGTCTCCTCTACATTGGGGAGACTGGACGCCTCCTAGCAGAGTGCTTTAGGGAACCTCTCTGGGACACCCACACCAATCAACGACACCATCCTGTGTCCCAACATTTCAACTCACCCTCCTACTCTGCCGAGGACATGGAGGTCCTGGGCATCCTTCACCACCGCTCCCTCACGACCAGACGCCTGGAGGAAGAACGCCCCATCTTCTGCCTCGGAACACTTCAACCCCAGGGCATCAATGTGGACTCCAACATTTTCCTCATTTCAAATACCCCCACCTCACCCCAGTTACGAACTTCCAGCTCAGCACTGTCCCCATGATTTGTCCTACCTGCCTATCTTCTTTTCCACCGATCCACTCCACCCTGCCCCCGCCCCCGACCTATCACCGTCATCCCCTCCCCCACTCACCTTTTGTACTCTGTGCTACTTTCTCCCCACCCCACACTCCTCTCACTTATCTCTCCATAAAACCCTTGTCAATTGTTGATAAAACCCATCTGGTTCTCTAATACCCTTTAAGGATTAGGGCTGTCCTTGACTTGTCTGGGCTACATGTGACTCCAGACCCACAGCAATTGTTGCGGTTGGTGGAGGTCAGCCATCTAAGCTCCAGGCCCTCACAGCAGGAGGTCCTCAAGATTGTGTCCTAACCCTAACTATCTTTAGTGACTGTATAACTGACCTTCCCTCAGTCAGAATGTCATAAGCCCGAGGGTTCGCTAATACTCACACAATGTTTAGCAGCATTCTTCCCTCCTCAGATACTGAAGCACTCCATGTGGCTCTGTAGCAAGATCCTGGAAACTTTAGCTCCTCAGAAACGGCGTTAGGGAACTGGGGCCAGAGCTGGATGAACTTCGGATCATTCGCGAGGCTGAGGATTAATTGAGAGGAGTTACAGGGAGGGAGTCACACCTCAGGTACAGGGGAAAGGTGGATTACAGTCAGGAGACAGAAAGAAACAGGCAGACAATGCAGAGTTCCCCTGTAGCCGTTCCCCTCAATAACAAGCATACTGTTTTGGTTACTGCTGGGGAGGGACAACTTACTAGGGGTAAGCAATGTGGCACAGGTTTCTGGCACAGAATCTGTCCATGTTGCTCAGAAAGGAAGGATTAGAGAAACAGAAGATTGAGGGGGGACCTGATTGAGGGTATGAAGTGTATAGACAGGGCAGATAAAGATAAGCTTTTTTTTTCCCAGGGTGAAGGATTCAGTAATGAGAGGTCACGCTTTCAAGTTGAAAGGTGAAAAGTTTAAGGCGGGATACACACGGCAAGTACTTTACACGGAAGATGGTAGGTGTCTGGAATGCATTGCCAGCAGAGGTAGTAGAGGCAGGTATGTTAGATTCATTTAAGATGCGACTGGACAGATGCATGAGTAGGTGGGGAGCAGGGGGATACAGATGCTTAGGAACTGGGCGACAGGTTTAGACAGCAGGTTTGAGTTGGCTCAGGCTTGGAGGGACGAACGGCCTGTTCTTGGGCTGTAAATTTTCTTGGTTCTTTGTTGTTTGAAGTGAAAGGGGAGCAGAGCATTAGTCATTGGTGTCTTCACTGTGAGGGGACAGATAGGAGATTCTGTGGAAACGAGAGAGAATCAGGGTTGATGTGCTGCCTCCCAAATGTCAGGATTCATGATGTCTCAGATCGTGTTTCCGGTATCCTTGAGGTGGAGGGGGAACAGCTCCAACTCATGGTCCACAGAGGCACCAATAACATGGGTAGGACAAGGGATGGGGTTTTAAAGCAGCTATTCAGGGAGTTAGGGTGGAAGTTTACAGCTGGAACAAACAGAGATGTCAACTCTAGTTTGTTACCTATGTCACAAGCTGGCAAGGAACAGGGAGAGAGAAGAGATGAACATGTGGCTACATGGATGGTGCAGGAGGGAGGGATTTAGATACCTGGATAATTTGTGCTTATTCTGGGGTAGGTGGGTCTTCTACAAACAGGATTATCTACACCTGAACCAGAGAGGTACTCTAACCTGGGGGCAGGTTAGTTTATGCTCTTTGGGAGGTTTTAAACTAATTCAGGAGGAGATGGGAACCTGAAATACAGCACCAGTGGACAGGAGATTGAGAACAATGAGGTCCTGAATAGGGTTTCAAGGTCACGGGAGTGCAGCGGCTGACAGGAAGTTGGTTTCAAGTGTGTCTACTTCACCGCCAGGAGCATCCAGAATAAGGTGGGTGACCTTGCAGCATGGGCTGGGACTTCGATGTTGTGGCCATTTCAGAGACCTGGATCGAGCAGGGACAGGAATGGTTATTACATCTTCCGGGGTTTAGATGTTTCAGTAAGAAGAGGGAAGGTGGTAAAAGAGTGGGAGGTGATGGCACTGTTAGTCAATGACAGTGTTATGGTTGCAGAAAGGACATTTGATGAGGACTGGTCCACTGAGGTAGAATGGGCTGAGGTAAGATAAAGGAAAGCAGAGGTCATGCTGTTGGGAGTTTTCTGTAGGCTTCCAGAGATGTAGAGGAAAGGTTTGCAAAGATGATTCTGGATAGGAGAGAAAGTAACAGGGTCGTGGTTCTGGGGACCTTTAACTTTCCAAATATTGACTGGAAACATTGTAGTTCGAGTACTTTAGATGGGTCAGATTTTGTCCAACGTTTGCATGAGCATTTCCTGACACAGTATATAGACAGGCCAACAAGGGACGAGGCCACATTGGATTTGGTACTGGGTCATGAACCCAGGCAGGTGTTAGATTTGCAGGTAGGTGAGCACTGTGGTGATAGTTACATTTACTTTAGTGATGGAAAGGGACAGGGATATATCGCAGGGAAAGTGATATAGTTGGGGGAAAGGCAATTATGCTGTGATTTGGCAAGATTTAGGATGGAGAGAATGGAAAGGAAACTGCAGAGGATGGGCACAATTGAAACGTGGAGCTTTTTCAAGGATCAGCTACTACATGTCCTTGATAAGTATGTACCTATCAGGCAGCGAGGAGGTGGTGGAACAAGGGAACCATGGTTCAGTAAAGAAGTTGTATCTGTTGTTAAGAGGAAGTAGGAAGCTTATGTGAAGATGAGACATGAAGATTCAGTTCGGTGCTTGAGAGTTACAAATTAGACAGGAAGGACCAAAAGAGAAAGCAAAGAAGGGCCAGGAGGGGACATGAGAAGTCTTTGGCAGGTCGCATCAATGAAAACCTTAAAGCTTTCTATCAGTATACCAGGAATAAAAAAAATGACGAAAATAAGATTAGGACCAGTCAAGGACAATAATGGGAAGTTGTGTGTGAAGTCTGATGAGAAAGGAAAGGCGCTAAATGAATATTTCGCATTCGTAGTCACACTGGAAAAAGACAATATTGTCGAGGAGAATACTGAGATCCATATTATTAGACAAGACGGTATTAAGGTTCATTAGGAGGAAATGTTACCAATTCTGGAAAGTGTGAAAATAGATAGGTCCCCTGAGTTGAAGGGGATTTATCCTAGGATTCTCTGGGAAGCCAGGGAGGAGATTGCAGAGACTTTGATCTTTACGTCATCATTGCCTACAGGAATGGTGCCAGAAGACTGGAGGACAGTAAAAGTTGTCCCCTTGTTCAAGAAGGGGAGTAGAGACAACCCTGGTAATTATAGACCAGTGAGCCTTACTTTGATTGTGGATAAAGATTTGGAAAAATTCATGAGTTCAGATTTATAATCATCCTTCAATCATCCAGAAAGGATGAAGTTGATTAAGGTTCGTCCACATGGTTTTGTGAAGGGTAGATCGTGCCTCACAAACCAAGCAGCAGATTAGTTGGTCAATGTGGTGTATATTGGTTTCAGTCAGGCTTTTGATAAGGGTCTCCATGATCAGCTATTGCACAAAATACGGAGGCACGGAGACATGGGATTGAGGGTGATTTAGCTTCTTGCGTCAGAAATTGGCGAGCTGTAAGGTTGGTTGTTGATGGGAAATGTTTATCCTGGAGTTCAGTTACGAGTGGTGCACCGCAAGGATCTGTTTTTCGTTCACTGGTGTTTGTCATTTTTATAAATGACTTGGATGAGGATGTGGAAGGATGGGTTCATTAAATTTGCGGATGACACCAGGTAAGTGGAGTTGTGGACAGTGCAGAAAGATGCTGCAGGTTACAAAGGGACAAAGATAAGCTGCAGAGCTGGGCTGAGAAGTGGAAAATGGAGATTAATGCATAAAAGTATGGGGAGATTCACTTTGGAAGGAGGATCAGGAATACGGAATACTGGGTTAAAGGCAAGATCCTTGGTGGTGCGGTGAGCATAGAGATCTCGGTGTCCATGCACATAGATCCCTGAAAGTTGCCACTCAGGTTGATAGGGTTGTTAAGAAAGCGCACATTGCGTTAGCTTTTATCAGGAGAGGGATTGAGTTTCAGAGCCATGAAGTCATGTTGCAGCTGTACAAAAATCTGGTGTGGCTGCACTTGGCATATTGCGTACAGTTCTGGTCGCCATATTAAAAGTAGGATGTGGAAACATTGGAAAGGATGCAGAGAAGATTTATCAGGATGTTGCCTGGTACGGAGAGGTGGTCTTATGAAGGAAGGCTGAGAGACTTGTTTTTGTTAGAGAGAAGAAGGTTGAGAGGTGACAACATAGAGACATACAAGATGATCAGAGGAGTAGATAGGGTGGACAGTGAGAGCCCATTTCCTTGAATGGAGATGGCTGGTACGAAGCGACAGAGCTTTACTGTCAGAGGTAGCTTCCTTACTCAGAGAGTAGTCGGGGAATGGAATGCCCCGCCTGCAACAGTAGTAGACTTGCTAACTTTAAGAACATTTAAATGGTCATTGGATAAACATAAGGACGATAATGGAATGGTGTAGGTTAGATGGGCTTGAGATTAGTTTCACAGGTTGGCACAACATCGAAGGCCGAAGGGCCTGTACTGTGCTGTAATCTTCAATGTTCTATGTTCCAGGCCTGGGCTGACAAATGGCATTTAACATTCGTGCCACAGAAATGCAAAGCAATTATCACCTCCAAGAAGAGATTACATTGATAACGATTTTTGACATTCAAGGTTTTGCTGTTGCTGAATCCCCTACAATCAACAACCTGGGAGTTCCCATTGAGCTGAAAATGAAATGGATTTACAATGCATGTACTGTGGCTATAAGAGCAGCTCAGGGGGCAGGAACACTGCAGTTAGGGATGTACCTCATGGCTCTAAAAGCCTCTCCACCATCTCCAAGGCACACGTCAGGAGTGTGATGGAATACTCCCCACTTGCCTGGATGGAAATATCTCGAAGATCCCTCAAGAAATGGGATCCCAGCATAACCAGGCAGCCATATAAAAGCACAATGTTGCAGACACTCAAAATCCGAAATGAAATCAGAAAGTGCTGGAGAAATTCAGCAAATCTTGCAACATCTTTGGAGAGATTCATAAAGTTAAACTTTTGAGTCCAATATCACCCTTCTTCAGAAAAGACTGATCAAGAATCATGTCGGACTAGAAACATTCATTCTCTTTCTCTCTTCACCAGGCCTTTCTCTCTTCACAGTTACAGCAGGCCTGCTGAGTTTCTCCAACATTTTCTCTTTTATGATGAAGTACCCAGTTTGATCAGCACCACATCTACAATCATTGTCTATCCACCACCGGTGCTCATTGGCAGCACTGAGTATCATTGACAATCCACACTGCAGAGACTCACCAATGCTCCGTAGACATCATCTTCAACATCTATGACCATACCTTCCTAAAGACAAAGGCAGTAGATGGATGAGAAACACCATAACCTGCATGTTCCCTTCCAAGCCACTCACCATCCTGACTTGGGGATATATTCCTTCAGTAAAATCGCCACAGTCCCAGTGGACCATAGGGCTGCTCTCTCAATAGTGAGAAACGACTGGCCGTGAGTTTAACCTGAGGGTCACCGTGCCTCAGGGGAACGGTGAGGTTGGGAAGGTAGGGCCTTCATGATGATCTCAGCCAGTGTGGGGATTGAACCTGTGCTGTTAACATAGTACAGACCCTTCAGGCATCGATGTTGTGCCGACCATTTATCTGAATCTATTGTTCTCTCTTCTATGTGCCTATCCAAGAGTTGCTTAAATGCACAAAATTCAGAGACATGGGATTGAGTTTGCTTCAGCAGTTTGGATCAGAAGGTGGCTCGTTGAAAGAAGACAGAGGGTGGGGACTGGTGGGAAATGTTCACCCTGGAGTTCGTTACTCGTGGTGTATCACAAGGATTTGTTTTGGGTCCACTGTTGTTTGTCATTTTTATACGTGACCTAGATGAGGGTGTAGAAGGATGGATTAGTACATTTGTGGAAGACAATAAGGTCAGTGGATTTGTGGATAGTGCTGAAGGATGTTGCAGTCTACAGAGGGGCATAGATAAGCTGCAGAGCTGGGCTGAGAGGTGGCAAATGGAACTTAATGTGGAAAAGTGTGAGGTGATTCACTTTGGAAGTAGGAATAAGAATACAGAGTACTGGGCTAATGGTAAGGTTCTTGGTAGTTTAGATAAGCAGAGAGATCTCAGCGTCCAGGTACATAGATCGATGAAAGTTGCCACCCAGTTTGATAAGGTTGAGGCTCTTTTTATTCGAGAGAAGAAGGCTGAGAGATGACGTAATTGTGAGATACAGATAATCACAGAATTAGATAGGATGGACAGTGAGAGCTTTTTCCTCGGATGGTGATGGTTAGCAGGAGGAGACATAGCTTTAAATTTAGGGATGATAGATATAGGACAGATGTTAGAGGTAGTTTCTTGACACACAGTGTATTAGGGGCATGGAACGCACTGCCTGCAACTGTCGTAGACACTGACTTTCAGGGCATTTAAATGGTCATTGGATAATCATATGGACAAAAATGGAATTGTATAGGATAAATGGGCTTCAGATTAGTTACACGGGTCGGCACAACATCAAGGGCCCAATGCTGTACTGCGCTGTCATGTTTATGTTCTATGTTCTAATTGTCCCTAATCTATCTGACTCTGCTGCCACTGCTGGTCGTGTACTCCACACATCCACCATTGTCTGTGTTAAGAACCGACATCTGACATCTCCCCTAAAAGTTCCTCTAATCACTCTAAAACGGTACCGCCCCCCCCCCCCCCCCCCCCCCGCCCATGATGACCATTTCCACCCAGGGAAAAAATCTCTGTCTATTCCCTCTATCTGTGTCTCTCATCACGTTGTACACCCCCATCATGTCAGCTCTCATCCTTCTTCACTCCAGTGAGAAATACACTCGATCCCTCAACCTTCCTTCATAAGACATGCCCTCCAGTCCAGGTAGCGCCCTCTCTAAAGCTCGCACATCCTTCCTATAATGAGGCAACCAGAACTGAACACAACATTCCAAGTGTGGTCTAAGCAGAGTTCTATAGAGTTATAGCATTACCTCGCTGCTCTTCGACTCCATCCCTCTGTTAATGAAAGCAAACACGCTATAAGTTGCCTCAACAAATTTGGGGGGCGATGGGTAACTTTGAGGGATCAATAGGCATGGACCCCAAGATCCCTGTGTTCCTCCACACTGCCAAGAATGCTGCCTTTAATCCTGCATTCTGCATTTCAATTTGACCTTCCAAAATGAATCACTTCATCTTCTCCAGGGTGAACTCCATCTGATATTCATCAGCCCAGTTCTGCACCCTGTCAATGTCCTGTTGCAACCTAGGGCAGTCCTCCACACTATCCACCACTCCACCAACCTTCATGTCATTGGAAAACTTACTAACCCAACCTTCCACTTCCTCATGCAGGTCATTTATAAAAATACACAGAGAGCAGAGGTCCCAGAAAGGATCCCTGCGGAACATCACTGTTCACCAAGCTCCAGGCTGAATACTTCCCATCTACTACCAGCCTCTGTCTTCTATGGACAAGCCTACTCTGTGTCCAGACAGCCACATTTCCCAGTATCCCTTGCCTCCTTACTTTCTGAATGAGCCTCCCATGGGCAACTTTATCAAATGTCTTGCTAAAATCCATGTGCACCACATGCACTGCTCTACCTTCCTCAGTGCATTTTGTCACATCCTCGAAGTATTCAATAAGGTTTGTGAGGCATGACCTGCCCTCACAAAGCCATGCTGACTATCTCTAACAAAGCTATGGTTTTGCAATTAATCATAAATCCTGTGTCTCAGAATCCTCTCCAATAATTTGCCCAACACATAAGTAAAACTGACTGGTCTGTAATTCCTAAGATTACCCTATTCCCTATCATGAATAAGGGAATAATATTTGCCACCCTCCAATTATTTGACACTACTCCAGTGGACAATGAGGACACAAAGATCATTGTCAAAGGTACAGCAATCTCTTCCCTCGCTTCCTGTAGTATCCTTGCATATATTCCTTCCTGCCCAGGGGAGTTAGCTACCCTTAAAACTTTCAGCGCAACCTCCTTTTTAACACCAACCTGTTTGAGCATGTCAGCCTGTTTTATGCTGTCCTCACAAACATCACGTTCCCACTCAGTAGTGAATAATGAAGCAAAGTATTCATTGCGGACCAACACTACCTCCTCCTCCGACTCCAGGCACAAGTTCCCTCCACTGTCCCTGATTGGACCTACCCTCATCTGACCATTCTCTTGTTCCTCACATCAGTGTAGAATACCTTGGGGTTTTCCTTCATCCCGCCTCCTAAAGCCTTTACATGCCCCTTCCTAGATGTCCTAAGTCTATTCTTCAGTTCCTTCCTGGCTACCTTGTAACCCGCTGGAGCCCTGTCTGATGCTTGCCCCCCAAACTTAAGTATGCTTCCTTCTTCCTGTTGACTAGATGTTCCACATCCCTTGTCACACAAGGTTCTTTCACCCCACCATCCCTTCCTTGCCTCAGTGGGACAAACTTGTCCTCCCAAACAACCTCCACATTTCTGTCGTGCATTTCCCTGAGAACATCTGTTCCCAATTTAGATGCCCCAGTTCCTGCCTAATAGCATTGTAATTCCCCCTCCCCCAATTAAATACTTTCCCATACCATCTGCTCCTATCCCCTTCCTTGTGTACAGTGAAGGTCATGGAATTATGACCATTGTCACCAAAATGCTCTCCTACAGAGAGATCTGACACCTGGCTGGTTCATTGCCAAGCACCAAATCCAACATTGGATGTTGGTATCACAATAAACCACAAACCAGTCTCCAGCCGCCAGTGCTGCAGGGGCTCAGTTAGCACAGTTGGCTGGATGGCTGATGTGAGATGTAGGGAGGTGAGGTGGTACTTTGTTTCAACTCACCATCAGTTGTCTCTCTACCTCTCTCCAAGACAGAGCAGCCATTTGAATTGTGCGATTCCTTCGGTATCCCTCTGTCACAATCCTAGAGAGAAGGCTGAGAGGCGACTTAATTGAGACATACAAGATAATCAAGGGATCAATAGGGTGGACAGTGAGAGCCTTTTCCCTCGGATGGTGATGGATTGCACGAGGGGACAGAGCTTTAAATTGAGGGATGATAGATATCGAACAGATGTCAGAATAGTTGGGGGATGGAACACCCTGCCTACATCAGTTAGAGACTCACCAACTTTAAGGATATTTGAATGGTGATTGGATAAACGTATGGATGAAAATGGAATAGTGTCAGATCGATGGGCTTCCGATTGTTCAAAAGGTCAGTGCAAAATCGAGGGCCGAAGGGCCTGTACTGTGCTGTGATGTGCGATGTTTTATTTTAGTGACCAGTTGATCACTAAAATGCTGAAGGGTGAGAGCAAAGGAGAGACCCACAGAGACCCAGAGATGGAGAGCAGAAGGAATGCTGTGATTCTTCTCTTCACCATCTCTGGGAGCTTCACCCTCCCGTGTTTAATCAATGTTGTAGATTTCTGATATTATGTCAATCGAGGCATCAATCCTGATGATTACCCACCGTTTCTGTTAGTGTTCAGTGTTGTTGGTTACATGCTGCAGAGGAAACGTTGTTGTACAAACAGATTATTTATGCAGCAACATTTTCTACGTTGAGAGGGAAGATCAGGAACACAGTAAATCCTCTGGCTACACAAATTCATCGCGTTCTGAATAAATAAAACTCCTCATTGAAGCCAAAGGATCGGTCCCATTGTTCCCAGACTGTGGAATAATTTTCATTGACCCGTGGAATATGGGCAGAACTAGCTGGGCCAGTGTTTTTTGCCCGTCCCTAGTTGGCCCTTGAGAAGGTGATGGTGAGCTGTCTTCTTGAACTCAGTACACTCCTTGTGATGTAGGTAAACCCACAATGTGCCCCTTAGGGAGGGAATTCCAGGACTTTGACCCAATGACACTAAAGGAACAGCAATGTGTTTCCAAGTCAGAATTGAGAGTGGTCTGGAGGGGGACTTGTAGGGGGTGGTATTTCCATGTATCTACTGCCCTTTTCCTTCCAGTTGAAAGTGATCAAGTGGAGAGCTGACTGACCCCACTGTGTCAGGGTCACTGATGTAGGGGGAGCTACT
Source organism: Chiloscyllium punctatum (assembly GCF_047496795.1). Taxonomy (NCBI): domain Eukaryota; kingdom Metazoa; phylum Chordata; class Chondrichthyes; order Orectolobiformes; family Hemiscylliidae; genus Chiloscyllium; species Chiloscyllium punctatum. The sequence continues at coordinate 1,833,979 of NC_092739.1, forward strand.
GACCCCACTGTGTCAGGGTCACTGATGTAGAGGGAGCAGACTGACCCCACTGTGTCTCTGTCACTGACCCAGGGGGAGCAGACTGAACCCACTGTGTCTGTGTCACTGACCCCAGGGAGGGAAGGCTGACCCCACTGTGTCTGTGTCACTGACCCCAGGGAGGGAAGGCTGACCCCACTGTGTCTCTGTCACTGACCCCAGGGAGGGAAGGCTGACCCCACTGTGTCTGTGTTACTGACCCCTGGGAGGGAAGGCTGACCCCACTGTGTCGGTATCACTGACTCCGAGGAGAGCAGACTGACACATTGTCCCTTTAAGGAGGCTGTGATAAGGGATGTTATCAACTTAGTGCCAAGGTGTATGCTCCATTGAAAGCAGAGTAAATAATTTTGGGTTTTCTTAAATTACGACCAAAGCAGCATGAGGAAGTGGAGTCTGGCTCTTACCAATCCAAGTGCTCAGTGCTGCTTTCAGTTACTGAAGTTGCATTATTTGGTGTTGAAGCTATGAGTCACAGCTGTCACCTCTCTCTGCTGTAGGAAAAAAGCTTGAACTCTCTCTCTGCTGTGAGATTGTTTGTTTTGGTGTTCCCATCTTTTGGATTGGAGTAGATAGTAAGTGAGGGAAATCCGTTTTGCTGAATTTGCCTTTACTAAGGATCTGTTCATAGGATGTGGCTGTATTGGAACAGTTAATGTGTAGAATTAAATAATATATTATTTTGTTCTATATTCCGACAGGGTCAAGTTGTTTTTTTTCATTGTTTGTATTTTAATTGTGGTGTATGAATTAAGTGTGTTTTGTGTCAAGCTCAACATTCTGATCAATCGAATTCCATCCAAAACAGAACATTCTAGATCTGTCCACGATGCTACCAGTGATGTCTAAGGCTCGACATGACCATTCTCAAACTCACTGAAATATAGGCCAACAGAGTTCTGTACATGCTAGAAGGGATGTGAGTGCATTGGAGAGGGTGCAGAGGAAATTGACCAGGACGTTCCCTGGGCTTGGAGAGTTTTAGTTCTGAAGACAGTTTGGACAGACTGGGATTGTTTTCATTAAAGCAGAGCTGATGGAGAGAAGACATGACTGAGATGTATAAAACTATGATGACCATAGGGTATACAGGAAGAGAACATTTCTAATGGGCCGGGGGGGTGGGATTAAGGACCGGGGCATAGATCTAAGTGAAGGAAACTGAACCCTTTAGGTGAAGGAGGAGTAGAGTGTCAACAACTAAATGGCTGGAGGATAAGAGAAAGAAAGTAACGTGGGCGTCAGGAAAGCACAGCCTAAATGAGTGGTAGAGGAGTGAAGCCTGAAGACAATTCGGAATTATATGACTGATATTTTGAAATACCACAGTGGACAAGGCTGCAGACTGATGTAGACAGTGAGGCAAGAGGATATGACAGACAAGGAGTGAAACCCACACCTCTCTGAATAGTGGGCCCAGACCCATACCCTTCCTGGTCTCACCCCTCCATCTCCCTGCAATCTGCTCCATCATCAGTCAGCTGTTTTTTGGTTTCTTCACTGAGCATGCCCAGTACACTGCAGGGAACAAAGAATGATTCATTCCCAGCTGCTGCTGTACAGATCGCGTTTGTCTCAGAGTCAGCTCTGAGACATCTCCTGGGCAGTCTCAATATGTATCTGTGTGTCTCTGACTCCGTGTCATTGAGCATCATCCGTACACCCGAATGTCTATGTCTACAACTGCTTTGTATATTCTGGAATATGAACACATTGTAAACTGAGAAAGGTGAGGGTTTCCGTCCTCCCCGACTTACTCCCTGTTTGATCGCAGTGAGGCAACTTGAGCTGGACAGGTCAAAGTGTGACCTCACCGTGTACATCACAGAGAGAGTTCTGACATCACAACTGGTTTGTGAACTGACTTCAACTGAGACACGAGGCTGTGTCAGGAAACACAGGGAAGGCGAGGTCACTGCACTGACCATGTCTCGAGCTGACCTGTCTGGGAATGAATGTGATCAGAGAGATGATCAAAACAGCTGGACTTTACAAAGAGAAAACAAAGCTTTGAAAACACCATCAACAATCCGATCATGCAGAAGTTGGAAAGGTTTTTTTTGGATATGAGATTAGATTCCCTACAGTGTGGAAACAGGACCTTCAGCCCAACAAGTCCACACCGACCCTCCGGAGAGTAATCCACCCAGTCTCATTTCCCTCTGACTAATGCACCGAATACTACAGGCAATTTAGCATGGCCAATTATTCTGACCAGCACATTTTTGGACTATGGGAGGAAACAGGAGCACCCGAAATAAAACCACACAGACACTGGGAGAATCTTCAAACTCCACACAGTCGATCGAGGCTGGAATCAAACCTGGGACCTGGTGCTGTGAGGCAGCAGTGCTGACTACCGAGTCACCATGCCGCCCTAAAAAAGGTTAGAGTAAAATTCTTCCTCATGCACTGACTCAGGATGTGGGGGTAACGAGGGAGTAATGTTCTAGACATCTATTCTGAGGAAGTTTCGAGCTTATTGAAACCGGTGAGATACACAGAAGGTTCTTCATGAGGGACAGAAACTATCCCAAATGTCACCCTTCTCCTCGGACCGAGGCCAATCCCTGTGTTCATCCTTTTGAAAAGCATAAAGGGTGGTGAAAATTGTTCAGTGTAGAACTGATGTGCCAACACTTTGAGGAGAGCCCAGAGACAATGCATGTGACTGGGAGGAAGACGGTTCAGAAATTGAGTTGGAGAGAGATTGATTGAAGTGGAGCTCCCTGTGAGAGAGAAGGATGGGAGAAGAGTTTGATGGTTAGGAGTAGAGGGTAAGGCATTGTGGAGAGATGATAGTTATGATTTGGAGATGCCGGTGTTGGACTGGGGTGTACAAAGTTAAAAATCACACAACACTAGGTTATAGTCCAACAGGTTTATTTGGAAGCACTAGCTTTCGAAGCACTGTTCCTGATCAGGTGGTTGTGATAAAGGAGCAGCACTTCAAAAGCTAGTGCTTCCAAACAATTCTGTTGGACTATAACCTGGTGTAGTATGATTTTTAACTTCTTGCAGACACATTTCATAGTCAAAGAACAAAGAAAATTTACAGCCCAGCAAAAGGCCTTTCGGCCCTGCAAGCCTGAGTCAATACAAATCTACTCTCTAAACCTGTCGCCCAATTGATAAGCATCTGTATCCCTCTGCTCCCCACCTACTCATGCATCTGTCCAGATGCATCTTAAATGAATCTACCGTGCCTGTATCTACCATCTCTGCTGGCAATGCATTCCAGACACTCACCACCCTCTGTGTGAGGTACTTGCCATGTGTATCCCCATTAAACTTTTCACCTCTCACCTTCTACGCGCGACCTCTTATGTTGGAATCCTTCACTCTGGGTAAAAGTTTATCTCTATCCACCCTGTCTACATCCTGCATGAATTTGTAAACGTCAATCAGCCCCCCCCCCATCTCTTATGAAAATAAACCTAACCTACTCAACCTCCCTTCATAGCTAGCATCCTCTGTATCAGGCAACGACCTCGTAAACCTTCTCTGCACCCTCTCCAAAGCATCCACATCCTTTTGGTAATGTGGCGCCCAGAACTGTACACAGTATTCTAAATGTGGCCGAAACAATGTCTTGTACAATTTTAACATGACTTGCCAGTTCTTATACTCAATACACCGTCCGATGAAGGCAAATATACCATATGCCTTCTTGACCACTCTATCCACCTGTGCAGCAACCTTCAGGGTACAATGGACCTGAACTCCCAAATCTCTCTGTTCATCAACTTTCCCTAAGGCTCTTCCATTCATTGTATAATTCGTTCTAGAATTAGTCTTGCCTAAATGCATCGCTACTGGATTGAACTCTATCTGCCACTTTTCTGCCCAACTCTCCAGTCTGTCTATATTCTCCTGCATTCTTTGACATTCTCTTATGCTTTCCGCTACTCCACCAATCTTCGTGCCATTTGCAAACTTGCTGATCATACAAACAGTGCCCTCTTCCAGATCATTTATGTAAATTACAAACAACAGTGGCCGCAACACTGAACCCTGTGGAACATCACTTTTCTCCATTTCGGGAACTTCCCTTCAACTGGTACTCTCTATCTCCTGTTGCTTTAGCAGTTCTTTATCCACCGAGCTAGAACACTCTGCACACCATGTGATTTCACTTTCTCTATTAGTTTGCCATGAGAAACCTTATCGAATGCCGTATTAAACACCATGTATATGACATCAACAGCCCTCCCTTCATCTAACGACATCCCTCGCTTTGTATATTCTGGAATATGAACACATTATAACCTGAGAAAGGTGAAGGTTCAGTCCCCTTTTATCCCTCTTGATTCCTTGTTTAAGACTGGCCATACTCTTCCGATATTCTTCCAGGGCCCGTCTGTTCTTAGCTGCCTAGACCTTATATACGCTTCTCTTTTCCTCTTAGCTAGTCGTACAATTTCTCCTGTCATCTCCGGTTCACCAATCTTGCCCTTCCTATCCTTTGCCTTCAACAGGACATGCCTATCCTGCACTATCTTTAACCTCTCTTTGAAAGCCTTCCACATCTCAAATGTGGACTTCTCTTCAAATAGCTGTGTCCAATCCATATTTCCCAGCTCCTGCCTAATTTTGATATAATTGGCCTTGGCCCAGTTTAGTACACATCCCTTAGGACCACTCTCATCTTTGTCTACGAGTATTCTAAAACTTACAGAATTGTGGTCACTGTTCCCAAAGAAATCCCCCACCACAACTTAAACCACCTGGCCTGGCTTGTTGCCCAGTACCAGGTCCAATATGACCCCGTTCCTTATTGGACTATTGACATACTGCTCTGGGAAACTCTCCTGGATGCTTTGTACATATTCTACACCATCCAGACCTCTGACGCGAAGTGTATCCCAGTCAATGTTGGGAAACATAAAATCTCCCATCACTACTAGCCTACTGCCTCTACATCTTTCCATAATCTGTTTACCTATTTGTTTTCTACCTCATTCTCACTGTTGGGAGGCCTGTAATACAGCCCCAACAATTTAACAGCACCCTTCTTATTTCTCAGCTCCACCCGTGTTGCCTCACTACTCAAGCCCTCCATAGTGTCCTCCTTCAGCACTGCCGTGGTATCATCCCTGATCAACAATGCAACTCCACCCTACCCCCACTTTGACTTCCCTCACTGTCTTGTCTGAAGCATCTATATCCTGGAACATGCCAATCATGCCCCTCCTTCAAACAAGTCTCTGTGATCACAATAACGTCATACTCCCAGGCTCCAATCCAAACCCTAAATTTCATCTGCCTTATACACTATATTCCTTGAATTAAAGTATATGCATTTCAGGCCACCATTTTTTTTTTGCATTCATCTGGTCTCTGCCTACTCTTCCCTTTATTACTGCTATCTTCATTATTCTTACCATCTCCAGGCTCCACCTCGCTGCCTACTTGTTTTCTGTTCTGGTTCCCAGCCCCCTGTCACATTAGTTTAAAATCTCCCGAACAGCAGTAGCAAAACCTCTCGCAAGGACATTGGTTCCACTTTGGTTCAGACGTAGACCATTTTGTAATCGTCCCATCTTCCCCAGAACCGGTCCCAATGTCCAACAAATCTGAACCCCTCCTTCCTTCCCATCCCTCCATCCACGTGTCCATCTTGCCTTTTTTTTTCATTTCTACGCTGGCTAGCACGTGGCACTGATAGTAATCACGAGATCACTGCCTTTGAGGTCCTTCTCTTTAACTTCTCTCCTAGCTCCCTGAATTCTGCTTTTGGGACGTCATGTTGTTTTTTACTTATATCATTGGTGCTTGTATGCACCAAGACAACTGGCTGTTCACCCTCTCCTTTTAGAATGCTCTGCAGCCGATCGGTGACATCCCTAACCCGAGCACCTGGGAGGCAACATACCATCCAGGAATCCCGTTTTCGGCCACAGAACCGCCGATCGACTCCACTCACAATAGAATCCCCTATTACTATGGACCCATGAGTCTTTTTCACGCCATTCTGACCAGCAGTGCCCACCACAGTGCCGTCATGCTGGCAACTGCCTGGTCGGCCATCTCCCTCTAGTTTCCTTTATGGTATACTTGTTTTGGATGGAGATGAGCTCAGGGGACACCTGCACTGCCTTACTACTCTTTCTATGCCTTTTGGTCACCCATTCACTGTCTCCCTCAGCAATCCTAACCTGCGTGTGACCAGTTCACTAAATATGCTATCCACGACCTCCCCAGCATCGCGGATCCTCCACAGTGAGTCCATCCGCAGCTCCAGATCCGTTATACGGTCAAACAAGAGCTTCAGCTGGACATACTTCTTGTAAGTGTGAGGTTCAGGAACATCAGACATGTCCCTGACCTCCCATATCAAGCAAGAGGCACAGGGCATCGTTCTGAGGTCCCCTGCCATTGTAGGCTTAGCTTTATATCAACTAACTAAACCCAAACAATGCACTTGAATATATGAAAAAGAAAGATAAAGAAAAATGAAAGCTTTATCTTACAGAATCTTTTTCTTCCAGTTCGAGGTCGGGGGGGGGGGGGGGGTGGGGGGTGCGGGATGTGCGGGAGGGCGATACTACACGTGTAGTATCTCGGATGCAGCCATTGCCCAAATAAAAATTAAGCTCTTACCTTCCCAGCAGCCCTTTCTTCACTCCACCTTCTCTCCTCGCCGCTCTGTCAAAATGGAGGTACAGCCAGTTCCATTTTCATCTGTCGCCCCGTGATCAGCTTTTCCTTTCTCCCTGCCTCACAATTATCGGTCCCCTTTATCTGTCTGCCTGCTCTTCTGTCTCTTTCTAGGCTCCATCTCCACCTATTGCAGCAGTGAGAAGCTTCGCCCCCCAAACCCCGCCCCCCCCCATCTGCACCTTTTCCTAGCTCCTTTCAGTTACCATGAAGGATTACTGGATCTGAAGCGTTAACATTGCTTTAACTCCGCAGAATCTGCCAAACCTGCTGAGTTTCTCAAGCAATTTCTCTTTTCATTCACATTCACATCCAGACGACGTTCCCAAGGTGGGACCGAACTTCCTATTGGCTATAAGCTCGAGATGGACTATGTGTTATAAAGTAATCTCACAACTAACAACAGGGCAATTCCAAACTATTCTTTCAAACATACTGCAGCCTTAGTGCACCACCACTTCCCAGACAATGTTGAATAGAGAGAAACAAAGAACATAATAAGAATGGGCCATAAAAAGTGAATTTCACCAATCACAGTCTCGATTAGATTACCTTTCCTTTCCGATGTCTCCAGGACGGAAATGAATGAAATGGGAGAAATTCAATAACATATGACATCTAAATTCATTGGAACGATTTTCCCATTGGCCAGAAAACCAAATAATGACGAGTCGAGTCACCGCAGGACTTTGTTTCACAACAGTGATGAAATAACGGTCTCCATTCGGTTCCAGTAAAAACTCAACTTGCCTGGAACAGCAGAGCTGTTGGCGATTTTCCGCACGGGAGGCGAACACGATCATGACAGCAGAGACACTTTGAAATATTCAGCACTGTCCCACACCACAGGGAATTCCCCTTGAAGCAAGCCCATTTTTCTTTTGTTTTCAGCATCAAAACAGTGGGGACCAAAGCAACATTTCAACAAGCGGCGTCGTTGGAGTTGGTCAGCAGAAAAGGAAGCAGTGGGATTCAAACCCACGCCCTTTGGGAGCGAGCAACCTGGATTCAGCAACTTAGACAGCTCGGCCACACGACCAGACGCGCCGTGCATCCCCAATTGTACTCCTGCCTAACAACAGATGCAAAGGGTTCCATGATCCCTCTCCGACTCGCACAGCTGCTGGGATGTGCCTGGATGCAATGTCAATTTCGCTGCAGATAATGATAGCCCATGACTCCAGACAAAAATCAATGGTAAGCTGAGTCTATCTTCTCAGACTCTTTTCAGCTACAAATGTATCTGTGAGAATATATGTTCGGTTATGATTTGGTCAAATAACCATGAGCTGCTTGACATTATTGCAATTTCGATTCTTGCTTTGCTAAATGATTTCACCCATTGCTCGAAACAGGACGACTTTCGCGTTTACACGGAACATGAAGCACACCGGACTACAGGGAAAATGCACAAAGCTGAGCAGGCCGTGTTCCACATCATACCGTGCAGCATAGTTTCAGTCACGGTGTCTGTTTTGCAGAATAAGGGTCCCAAAGAATGTTCTCCACCCTAAAACCGGAGGTCGCATTACAATCCGAGAACGACAGATTGCATCGTGAGGAAGGTCTGACCTCGGGGCCGGTTGGAGATGCCACTTTCCTGGCCTTTTACCTTAACCGTGCAATTTGCTGCAGAGATGTTCACTCCTGGACATCAGCCACATGGATACCAACTGAGTTGGAAACCTGTCTGGGAATCGATGAAAAGCGACTCAATAAATTTTAATAAATTGCATGGTGCTTTTTAGAAGTGCAGTTTGTGTTCACCTCAATCTAAAAGGCAGTTTCTGAACATAGTAACAAAAGTCAAAAGGTAATTACCTCATCCCACCCCCACTCCGGAAGTGGTGCTAACTGCACGTGAAGAGCTCTCACGCCTGAGTCACCCTCACGTCTCTGGTTGCTGAGTGAATCACAAAGAAGGACTTTCACTAGAGCTGCAACTGCCTCACTTCCCCACTCGCCCTCCCCGTTTACATTTTCCTGCTCGTCAGTGATTTAAAGAAAACCAAATGGATGCGATGTCATTCTGTAGCGTCTCTGTCGATTCCTCCGTTTCAGTTCCAACGTGGCTTTGATCTCGGGGCGAACCTTAATACTAGCGATGCTATGAAAGCGCAGGTCCAGAGGTTCCTCTAAGAGTGTAATTTCTTTCATTGTTGTTGCTGATTGAATGAGCCACTAACGTGCAAACTGCTCCGAAACATGATTCAGGACCTCTGGTGCCAATCCTCGCACGTTCAATAACGACAGACATCTTCCAAATGAGGTCTTTCAGAGACGACTTTGGGGTACATTTGACAGACAGACTAGTTCAGGAATTCGTGGTGCGCTGTGACACCAGCACATCAGCTTCTTCCCTGTCTTTGAACCGGGCCGCCTGCGCAAGGAATGCAAATGCGGTAATGCTTTTCGTGGAAGGATCAGAAGGGGGTAACTACACTCTCAAACAGAATAGCATATGATCAGAACCAGCTTGGAGAAACACTTTACAATTCTTTGCACTGTAAGTAAATGGAATTGCATTAAATTTCACTACGTGAGCAGATTTGTTCAAGCAAACTCGAATGCAGGTTTGCAGATGGGAAAGCAAGCAAGAAAGCTCCGTTCTTGTCCATGTAAAAGGCTGCCGTTGAAGAGCAAAGCAGTTCCTGCTCAGTTTCGAGCTGGTGACTTTTCGCATGCAAGGCAAACGTGATGACCATTACACTACAGAAACAAGCCTCAGTCAGCCCTGCTGTGGCTCAGTTTAAGCCGGCACTGAAAGTTGAAGCCATTCTACGTTTCACCTTTCTGTTTCCAATAGCTCGTTGTTTAATGGGACATGTTTAAATTTGGCTCCGTGGTCAGCATGGACGGGATACACCGAAGTATCTGTTTCCACGCAGTGTACCCCAATAACGATGTGTTGCTTGCACCTGCTTTAAAGGATTACTTTTTAGCGGAGTTTGCCGTCGCAGTCTGTGGCAAAATCATTTAGTCTGTTCGACTGCTCACAGGAAAGGTAGCATTGTGAAACACTGCAGAAACGAACGACTTCCTTAACTTTGCTCCGACTGACCATACTCCGTGAGAGTTTCCCAGATTCTCAGTTGAGGATTTTTGCAGCTGGAAGTTACCTCAGAAACCCTGTTAACTAGTAATGCATTGAGCGATTCGCAAAACAGAAAGCATTTAACATGGAACCCAAACAAAACTGGCATACCAAATCCCTTTTCAGACAGGGCGAGCATGAATGCTAATTGTGAGACAGTCCGAGGGCATGAGCCATAAAGTAATCTCACAACTAACAACAGGGCAATTCCAAACTACTCTTTCAAACATACTGGAGCCTGAGTGCACCACCACTTCCCAGACAATGCTGAAAAGAGAGAAAGAAAGAACATAATATGACTGGGCCATAAAAAGTTAATTTCACCAATCACAGTCTCGATTAGATTACCTTTCCCTTCTGATGTCTCCAGGACGGAAATGACGGAAATGGGAGAAATTCAATAACATATGACATCGACATTCATTGGAACGAATTTCCCATTCGCCATAAAACCAAATAATGACGAGTTGAGTCCCCGCGGGACTTTGTTTCGCAACAGCGATGAAATAACAGTCTCCATTCGGTTCCAGTAAAAGCTCAACTTTTCTGGAACGGAAAGCAACAGTACAGCTGCTTACGATATTCCACACGGGAAGCGAACACGACCATTACAGCAGAGACACTTTGAAATATTCAGCACTATCCCACGCCACTGTTAAATTCCCGGGAAGCAAACCCACTTTTCGTTTGTTTTGAACATCAATATAGTAGAGATCGACACAGCATTTTAACAAGCTGCAGCGTTAGAGGTGATTGGCAGGCATGGCAGTGGGGGGGACTCGAAGCCTCGCTCCTATTGAGATGAGAATCGGGAAATCCAGCGACTTAACAGCAGGGCAATTCCAAACTGCGCGTTCAGTCCTACCTCAGCATTAGTGCACTACCACTTCCCAGAAAGTGCTGGAAAGAAAGGAAGAAGGAACATAATGAGAATGGGCCATAAAAAGTGAATTTCATCAATTGATTAGATGATCTTTCCCTTCTGTCTCTCGGACCGAAATAATGGAACACACGACATCGCAAACATTTTCCCATTCGCCAAAACACCAAATAACGACGAGTTGAGTCACCGCAGGACTTTGTTTCATAACAGCGATGGTATAAGAGTCTGCGTTCGGCTCCAGTGAAAACTCAACTTTTCTGAAATGAAACAGCTGCGGTCGAGCTGCTTGTGCCCGCGATTTTTCGTACGGGAGGCGAACACTGTTATGTCAGCACAGGCACTGACTCCTTTGCTTGAGTCTATATTCGCACCCACCACTGTCAAGTCTTTGAGAAGCAAACCCCAACTTTTTAACTTTGACCCACATTTCAACATGCTGCAACATTCCAGTTGATCCACTATAATGGCAGCGCAGGCATTCGAATTTACATAACCGAGAGTCAAAAACCTCAGCACACCTCTTTAGCCCTCTGTGCCATGTGACCTTGCTGGATGCTTTCAGACGTTTTCGCATTTGCACCTGCAAAGTAACAGAAGCACGTTCCCAGGGAAAGGATTACGTAATCCCTCTCCTGCTTGCACAGCTGCTGGGAATTTCTGGCTACAATATCAATTTCGCAGCAGATAAGGATAGCCCATTAATCTAGACTTAAATCAATGGTTATCTGAATCTATCTTCTGAGCCGCTTTTCAGCTGCAAATGTACATGTATGTGTGTAAGAATGTATGTTCGGTTTTGATTTCATAAAATAACCATGAGCTGCATGAGTTCGAGGTGCACTCGGTAAAGTTGGAGATCCCAGCCTGATGTCCCGATGTTCCCAGATCGATGTCAATCAAAGCTATTCCAGGTGTGTTTTGGGCTCCCAGCCTGATGTTCCAATGCTCCCTGTTCCATGTCAATCTAAGCTGCTCCAGGTAAGTTTGGTGATCCGAGGTTGATGTGTCAATTCTCCCTGCTGCGCAATGTCAATAGAAGTTGCTCCAGGTGAATTTGGAGCTCCCAACCTGATGTCCCAATGTTCCCTGCTCCATGTCAATACAAGCTTCTCCAGGTCCCGTTGGAGCTTACCGTCTGATGGCCCAATTATCCCTGCTGCTCCATGTCAATAGAAGCCACTCAAGTTGCTATTTGAGCTGAAGACCCGGCATCTCATAGAAGTAACGTGCGCTCACTGGGTGCATCTCTTGGGGGGGGGGGGGGGGGTGGGTGGGGGGGGGGCACAGAGTAGTTGGACTATTAAAGTTGTATCCAAATACAGGTATTTTGCGCAACATGAGAACCTTACCTTATTTTTAATAACCACCCAAGTATACTTTGTGAAAGACTTTCTTTCCAACGCCTTGTTTAGCATGTGCCTATTGCACTCAACGGGACATAATGTAATAGTGGTAAATAGTGGATTTTCAATAAATATTACATCATATGTTTCATGCTGAGTAACTGCTATTTAGCAAGGATGACGTATTTGAGGAAATCAGCAGTTTTATTTCCTGTGAGGGAATGAGTTTTGTATTCATCAAATTGAACTTGTTAAATGTGTAAAGTGATCACAATAGATCTCATTTTGAAAGATGTTTGATAATGTTGTTATCCAACATGAAATGAGGCGTTGTCTTCTCTTGGCAACACCAGTGTTCGAACTAACTACCTATTCATGACAAGAGAGTAAATGAAATTTAAATAATTTCACATGTTTGTTCTACATTAGTCAGGGGTTATTGATCCACAGTTTTGGTCAGTCCCTGCAGTTAACATGATGTCTGCACCAATTGTTCATAAAGAGAGGGAGCTGGCTTCCCACTTCTTGTCTTTGTCTGCGTCTCATGTTCAGCATTCATCACTGGCAAAAGCAACGAGAAAGGGAGAGGCCAATGTGTAACTGTGTCCATGCCCATGCACAGTACCTACATTGCCAAGTTCTCTGCTGTGCATTTACAGCCAGTACTCGGTGTCCCTGAACCCTTCCTCTGCCGCTTTTGAAATATCTCCATTATTTTCTGCTGTCTGTCTGTGCTTTTGTCACTAAGATGAATCACTTCTCCCCACTCTGCTACAGGTTTCATCTGACAAAATACTCATTACCAATCCATTGGATAAACATGCGCTTGCCATCTCTCGTTATTTGCTTTTCCTGGATCTCATTCATTGGATAAAAGCTCACAATGACTTGTCTTCTAAAGTAAACCCGTGTTCCTTTTCATTATCCGAAGTCAGTCTGCATTTCAATATCATTTAAGGGAAAGATTCGACTAATTAATGGAGACTTTACGGCATCATCGATGGCAATAAACTGACTAATTAGCACCACTAATCCAATTTACTGGATTAGTGGTGCTGGAAGAGCACAGCAGTTCAGGCAGCATCCAACGAGCAGCGAAATCGAAGTTTCGGGCAAAGGCCCTTCAACAGGAATAAGGCTTTTGCCCGAAACGTCGATTTCGCTGCTCGTTGATTGCTGTCTGAACTGCTGTGCTCTTCCAGCACCACTAATCCAGTTTTGACCTCCAATTTAGCCGAGACCCAAACAAAAGCAGTGTCATGAACGACTGCACTCCATAAGCGACGAGAATGCGATTGAATCCCACGCCTGCAGAGAATCAATCACTTTAACATCTCAGACACCTCGTCACACATGCTCTGCACATCTGACCATATGTTTAACTGAGTTGAGAAAATTGTGCATAGAAGCAGATTCTTCTCCCTGCTGTTGGTGAAATGTTAAATAGCATAGTCCAGTTCACAAAGAATGGCCTCACCTCTGCTCGATGGGGCAAGCGCATTCCCAATGTGGCATTCTGCTCACATGATCTGCACAGAAATAAAGAAATGACTAATTAACCAGATCTGTTGAATTGAATTCTGTCAAGAATTGGAGCTGATGAAATGAAAAATCACATGACGGGGGCGATGTAACACTGTCTCTGAAGAATTGTTTTCCCCACTCGAGGACAGTCCACAGTGCTTAGTTGCAGAACTAGCACTCCTTCTCTTCTGGACAGATATTTTTGACCAATCGCACTTATGCACAGAGCAAACAATTTCAAAATCTTAAATAAGACTAACTGAAAATTGAATTGAACAACGCAAAAAAACGACAGGAGAGACTCTTTACCAGTAAAGTTCATTTTGCTCAACCTTGGCCTGTGTTCTTTTCCTGGGTTGGGTAAAGATCACAGCAACACAGTGAGCAAATGGCAGAGGGAAAATGTGTGTAGTACCACAGGGCATGCTGGAAGCAGCAGCAGATACACAGGGAAGTGAATTTCCCACAACGGGAAAACTTCTCAAACAGCGGGCTGAGATGGAAGAACTCAGAATATTATGAAATGTTATAACTGAATCCGCAGGCACTGTGGAGATCAATAATTGAATCAGTTCAAAATTAAAATTAAAGAATTTCTATGAATTAAAATCAAAATAGAAAAGTCCAGGGGTTAGTGGATGGAAATATTGCAAATTATATTAATAATTAATTAACTCATCTTAGCAATGAGCAGCTGATCAATTTCCTCATAGAACGTTGGAACCACTGGTAAAGGCGATCATATAATTCCAGGTACCAGTCGTGGAATCAGTGATTCTCGTTTTCCCATCCGTTTTGATACAATCATGGAATGTGGCAGTAAGCATTAATGCGTGGATCCAGTGCAGCAGTTAATCAGTGGATGGTATCTCTGTGCCAATGTAGTACGCTGTGTTGAGTGGAGATTTTAAATTTGATTCTCACATGGAGCTGCTTCAATTTGTTATTGTATTGAAGTTTCAGGATGGAAGGCGATAGTCAAAGCCAAGTTGATTGGAAAGTATCAGTTTGTTTGAATTGAGAAACGACCTTTTCTGGAAAATGACTCATTACCAACAACCATGCTGCAAATTTTTAAAACGTGACAACATGTGTGGACAGAGAACCGAAAATAATTTTTCAACAAATGGATGGCGTTTCCCATGCGCACTGCGTTAACTTCAGAGAAAACAAAACATGTTGAGCCCGTTTCGTGTTACTCAATTTGCGGTAAACTCGCAAAAGTCATTGTAATAATCAAAAAGGAATTAGATTGATCACAAGGGACCATTCGAATATTGCATTCAGTTCTGGTCAGAATCTCTTTCAGCTTAAAATTGCGTGTTGTTGGAAAGAACAGATGGCTGAAAAAAGACAAAAAAGACAGAGACAACTTTGAGAATTTAATGGATGGAGATCAAAAAGCATGAAAGATACGTAACATGATGTAAATCTGGTCAAATATTTAAAGCAGGCATTATGTCTCCTAGCGACAATTCAATTCCTTCTCATGATGAAATAACTTTTGTTTGCAATCTTCTAGAAGATCAATTCCATTTACAATGTTTTACGTTGAAATTCATGAATATTTTATATTCCGTCTTATCCAGCTGGACGTGTTCATGAAACGTCTTTTTTGATAAGTCAACAAAATTCGAAAGTTTTACACACACTTTGACTTTCTCCCAGTGGTAAATTCCCTACTTGTGTTCGAGTTCATGTGTCTTATGAAACACTCTGGACTCAGCTTCTATCATTCTTTCTGGAAATTCGTTTAGGGGTTTAAATAGCTCTTGAGCAGAAGAAACTCTGACCCAAGTTTTTCTGGATCATTGACCAATGGTTTTGAATCTGAGACTCTATTTATGGATTTACTCGAAGAGGGAATACCACTGATTTAGTCACTTCAAACCTTATGTTACGTGAAAGATCTCTTTCGTTCTCTTCCCAAACTTGCATGTTTCCGGTACAGCATTTTCAAAATGATGTGCATAAAATCCCTCATTCCGTCTATCATCCACATAAAACCGGGTTGTATCATTTCTAATGTTTTTATGCCTCAGTAAACCTCAACCCTGAGTTTCCTCATGCCTTTCTATACAGGAAATTGTGGCTGTGCCCTTTCTAATGTCTTTCCTTTTTTTTGTTGGAGAGTGAGCGCAAGGATTACAAATAATGTATGCACTGAGTTTGACCTTTAGATTTTACTGTTACACTATGCTTTATAACACAATTTCGCTATTCATAAATTCAAACAACGTTCATTATTATCTAACCAGATCATAAACAACCTCCCCATGAAAACTTCCTTTGTACTTCCAAGTATTTTGGGAAAAGGGTTTTAAGGCCAGCATCCCTCAATCCCCTTGACCTGAGTGAGTCTCAGCTTTTTCTAAAGGTAACTGAGATTCAATCACGTCATAGTGGGGCTGCAGTCGTTTACTGTGCAGACTGGTTGGGGACATGAAATACCCGTCACCAAAGACCACCGTGGATCTAAAATCAAAACTTTCCAAAAAACAATTATCATATCTATTGTTTATCATCTTTCTGTGTTCTTGTCTGGTTTGTTCGTGTGCCCCTTTATTAAATCCTACCCAACATTTAATTTGTGAATGGAGACATTGAATGATTTTACTCATACGCTCCTGGAGGACAGTCCTCCCATTATTGGGATGAATCCAGTGAACATTCTCAACGCATCGTCAAAGCCAAGGATTCCCTTCTCGGAATTGGGGATCGGTTCTGCACTGAACTCAATGTGTGTGCTCATGAAAAGCAAAACAATTGCAGCAAGATTTTCAGACAAAGATTTTGCAATCTGCTTGCATTAACGTTTGTCCCAACAGTTACATTCCTTATTGTCATTTGTTTGTGGATGATAAAATTTCCTGAATCCTTCTGTTTTTATTTCATATTGGCGGATGTTGCAGCAGCTTATAATATTAGTGATTTCTAGAAACCTCCAGAGAGCATGGTAGCTGATAATGTGAAATGAGACCGCAGGAATGATTGGCCTCAGAATGAAGGTGTCGCTGGTTTGCAGTGATGACAGTGTGGCTGAGTTTCGTATTTATTTTGGAGGAGGACAGGTTGGGTCTAAGATGAGCGCTTTAAACCGAAGCAAGGTGAATGGTATCAGATAGCGAAGTTAAGGTGAGCTGAATTGAAGTGGAAAATTGCATCAGAAGATGGGGCAGTAAAGCTTCATCATGTCACTCAGACTGTAAAAGACACGCAGAAGAAGCAAAACACCTTCAGTGCAGCACAATGACAGGTCAAGTGGGAAGGAAACAAAGCAAGATACTAAGATAGAATGTAACAAGTTCTGTGAAAGGTTTCGCAATATATTCTTTGTTAAATGCCGACTGCCCTCTCGTTGGAAAATGGAATTTCCCGCAGTGTAACTGTGGTATTTGAATTGCTCCAACGCAAGGCCAAGAGTCAAGGACACATTACCTTTTGTAACAGTGTGGCCTTGTGAAAGCACGCTCGGCCCATCTACCAGAATTCAGGACTTCAAAGATCTCCTCTGTGATGTCCAACGTATTTGCTGCTCCTGTAGTCAGATCTCAATAGCTTTACCATGTGTCTTCCTCAGTTCCCTGCTTCCCGTAAACACATCAAATGTGAACAAATCACCAGTATTTCCACTTCCAATCATTGTTCGTAACTCCCGTGCTGACAAAACGTACAATTAACCAATTTGCCTTCTCTGGCTCTCACTCTGGTATAATCTGAATAGTGAAGTGCACACTGCCTGATCCCCAGGACACCCTGCAGGATTTTCATCCTCCCTGTGACATGTATGTGCTGGGTAATATTCTGTTGTGTAGATTTGCCAATATTACCGTTATCTTACTCACTGTATTCTGTTGGTCGAATTGTGATTCCACTCAAAATCACAGATGTGTCACAAAGCACATTAGCTGTACTGGCTCTACACAGAGACAAATGCGCTTCTCTGTTGGTATAGTTCTCTTGCCTTCTCCCTGAAACTCTGCACACTTTTACTTTTAACATAAACATCGAATTAGTTTTTAAATAACTTGATTGAAAGTGTGTCTTTGTCAATGTCAGGTAGTGGTTTACAGATCCTAACCACTCCATATGTACATTTTGATTCTTTTACTAATGACTTTTAAACTCTACCGAATCGTTCTCGATCCCTTCAGGCGTGTGGATCATTCTCCCTTCCTTATTTCGTCTGTCTAATCCACACATGTCTTGGAAAGGTTTTTCTGCTCTCCAAAGAGAACTGTCCCAACTTTCCAAATGACTTTATTTTTGCCATTCCTCATACACCACACCATTTCCATCAACCTGTCCAGCTCTGTTTCCAATCATTTCACGTTCCCATTTCCTAAAGGTCAACATTCAGAACTGTGCGAACATCCAGATGGTGGATTTATTCAGAGTGGGATTGTGTGTGTGAACATCCTGTAACATTTGTTTCGCTTTCACCACATATGGTACTCTGTCATGCCCACTACAATGACACTTCTGACCCCAATACACAAAGATATTTTAAGGGGTGCAACGTCATTATTTGCACTTTGCACTAACAGTTGATAGGGCGACTGGGCAAAAGTGAAATCAAAAAACCAAGGCTCGAAGGCGACTTGAAGTACGAATTCTCACATGCCAGTATGAACACAAGCTATGAAGCGAAGATCATACCCCAAAGACTCTTGCATTTCCAACACTAAACCATCTGAGAGTCACTCAGATCCAACTACATCCCACTTTGCTCTCCGATTTTGAAGCAGCAAAAAGTTTCAAGAATATCACCTACTCATTCCCTCTCCTTGTTCGCGGGACTTTGCCGTTTATCACTTCCGCTTGGACTGAGCTGTGTCAATCGGCAGATTATTCATCTATTTCTATCCACCTGCAGGTAGTGTGAGGGGAGGCAAGAGCGAATACGCTCTAAAGCTCTCTCACATCGGCACAAGCAGGTCCCTCAAGTGCTGGAAATCAGCAAGTTTGAATGTGAACTTCCTCCAAATATCATTTATCTGAGAGAGCGACAAAGATGTTGTGATAGTGGGACATATATAGAAATGTACTCCGGATACTCTTCCTTCAGGTAAATTCATGTGAGGGCATTTATGTGCAGACTGTTTGACGTTCAGAATCCATCTTCACACAGCAATCCTGCAGAGAAGTTTTTCTAATATCGACATCTGTTTCTTTGCTGCAATCTGGCAGCATTTAGCATCTGAGCCCCAACTGTCCGAGATGAAGAGAATCCGAGTAAAACCCTCACTCACTGAGAGCCATTCCCACAGTCTTGAACCGCAGGCTGCAGATAATCTGACGCGGAAGGAGGGTTAAAGATGAGACATTGTTTCACCCTCAGCCACTCTGTCCCAGAAACAGAAGGAGGGACAGCATCAATGAGTGGCGTCACTCACGCGACGGCAGAAGCCGTTCAGCCCATCGAGTCCACTGCGACTCTGTGTCACCTGTAAATCTCTGTGGTTATTCATAATTGGTGATGTATGTCCTAATAATGCGAAACTGTGTATGTGTCGTAATGCTGTCTCCAACAAGATGATCCAATTGCCATTCATGGCTTTTCATTTCACAGGGAGGACATTGCTGTGTGAAACAGCTTGGGGAATAAATGCAGAGCGTCATGTGCACAGAGCACTCTGCAACTGATATGTCTTACCTACACCAGTTTATTCCCAGATCTGGCAAGTAATTTTGCTAATCAAATCAGAGAAGACAGATCGAGAACAGGAAAAGAGTTTCCAGATATTCACAAGCGTGTTTCCTCACCTGTGTAAATTTGGCGGGTGTATCAGCATGAGATATTCATTTCAGATACATTGAGAGAAAGGAAGTGGAAATTGAAACAACATGCAATACGTTGAATGAAGCTAAATTATAGAGGAACACTGGCGGGGCAGTACACACATTGAAACCTGGAATTGTCAACGAGCAGAGGATGTTTTCCGTCCATTAATTTCTGGGTTATGAGCCCAGTATTCTCCCGCTGGGTCGCTCTGTTATCGCTTCCTACAGCAGTTTCCCGCGATCTTCAGTTTTTAATCTGGCATGTGCCATGTGCCTCAGAGGATGATTTCAAGAAGGACTTCACTATTATCGTGTGGTACACTATGGCGAAGATGTGTCCCGGCTGTGTCAACATAACCTGTGAGCAACTTCCCACATTCTGTTGGTTTAACGGTGATTTCACTCAGAATCACGAAATAGTGCAAAGTGAGGCCATACAGCCCACCTTCGCTGTGCTGGCACCAAACAATAAGGAAATGTCTGTGTCGTTCGTTTGATTGATTTTATTTGATTGATTGTCACATGCACCTGAGTGCAGTGAAAACCTTTGCAATTGGTAAAGGCAGATCATTATAATCAAGGACATGTAGAACACAGCATGAGAAAAACAAGGCATTCAGGTTACTCCGCACAGGACATGCGCTCAGCAAGATCCACATTAAGAGGATCAGCAGCATTTGGAGTTACAGAATCCATTCCCCAGTCTACTAACCGCCGACAAGAAGAAGCTGGTGTGTGTCTTGAAGATTCAGTATCTTGATCTGAACTCGATCTCATCGAACTCATACTTTCTGAGTCAAAAATGGGACCGGATGCAAAGCTTCAGGGCTCAAGTGTCACTTCTCGCACGTACATCACCCACTCGATATATCACACCCAAGACCAATGAGCCATAACCGCACCTTAAGCGTGATCTATAAATCAGGTGAGTCTCTTTGTTTAAAAAATGCTTTTCCTTTTGTTTCGGAATGAAGGCAGCACTGAGTTTTTAACAATAGCTCCTTGCCATTCTGCCTCCCGTTTCCCAGGAGGCTGCGCCAGCCCTTCCCCCGCTGGCAGCTGGACAAACCCATCTTCTATTGGCAATCAGTGTTGTGGGAGAGCAAGATGAATGCGCTCTTCAGCTCCCTATCAAACACCGGCTTCTGCAGCGGGGTAGGGGGCTCGTGGGAGTGGGAGTTATGGAAATTCTGGAAAGCTGTACAAAAGGGAGATCTTGCATGCACAGGAACTCATATTCTTTTCAGAACCTTGTCCAAATAATTCCATCTGAGACAGATAGAAAAGTGCAGAAACGCTGGGAAAGAGAGAATCTCTCCCAGTAATCGGGAACAGTGTCTGGGTACTTCTCGAATTCACAACGAGGGCTCTGCTGTCTGACTCAACATGGGATGTTACTGCAGCGAGTCCTGTCGCTCAGGCACATTGCACCTGATGTGCATAAACTTTACCACGTTACCCCCAGCTTAGAGAGGAGTTTTTTTTTTCACAGCTCACATTACCCCAGAGTGACAGGGAACAGAAGAAAGCAATTCAGACCAGCATCTTACCACCTGCTGGGGAGAAAAGGGATTTGGGAGAGCAGACAGTCTCGACCAGTGTACATTTCCATCATTTACAATCTTGGTCTGTGTGACAACAAAATTAGGAACCAGGAACTGTTCATTTTGCTTCTTAAAACAGGCATGAAAACTTTGCAGAGCATAGATACCTGCTGTTAGCGAAATGATGAATAGCAGAGTACAGTGCACAGAGTATGGTCTGTCCTCTGTTTTATGGGACCAGCACTCTCCAACTGTGACCCTTTGCTCACATGATTTGAACACAAACAAATAAATGACTCAGTGACAAAACTTGTTGAATCGGATTCTATGAGGAATTGAAGGCGATGGAATGAAATCCCCTTGAATGCGGGAATGTTACATTATCTTAGATGGAATTGTTTTCCAAATTCGAGGAGAGTGCGCAGTGCTGCTTCCAATGGTCAATACCAGGATAAATAGATTGAATCTGCGTGGGCTGTTATTGTAGGGAGCCCTGTTGATTAGACAAACTGCATCTTTTGTAGAATGGTGCAAAAGCACGGAACTTTTGCGTCGAGGGGACAACTTCAAAATCGTTAATGAGACAAAATACACAAATGAGCGAAACAACACAGCAACCACAGAAACTGGTATTACATAACTGAGTAAACTCCTCTGCTAATGTCACTCCTCTGCACCCGATGTGGCCTCCTCTATATTGGGGAGACAGGCCGCCTACATGCGGAACGTTTCAGAGGACACCTCTGGGACACCCGGACCAACCAACCCAACCAACCCGTGGCTCAACACTTCAACTCCCCCTCCCACTCCACCAAGAACATGCAGGTCCTTTGACTCCTCCATCCCCAGATCATAGCAACACGACGTTTGGAGGAAGAGCGCCTCCTCTTCAGCCTAGGAACCCTGCAACCACAAGGGATGAACTCAGATTTCTCCAGTTTCCTCATTTCCCCTCCCCCACTTTGTCTCAGTCAAATCCCTCGAACTCAGGACCTCCTTCCAAACCTGAAATCCTCTTATTGACCTCTCCGCCCCCACCCGACTCTGGCCTATCACCATCACCTTGACCTCCTTCGACCTATTGCATTTCCAACGCCCGTACCCCAAGTCCCTCCCCCCTACCTTTTGTCTTAGCCTGCTGGACACACTTTCCTCATTTTACAGAAAATTATTAACTTACAACTATTTACACTCCTTTCTCTAAACCTGTCTTTAATCTTCTGCTCTGCAATACTGGTCTGAAGAGACTTCCCCAACCCGGACCCCATTAATATTTACAAAATATTCAAATATAAGAACCAGCCAGTTGTCGAATCTTCTCGTTGTATCTTCCTCTGTAGATTTTCTCTCCAGGTCAGTGTCGAAGCTTTTTTCGAATGTAATCTCTTTCTCCAGATAGTCACCTCTCGTCGATCTTACTACCATCCGACATCTGTTGGACTTTTAGCTGCTCTCTTTGCTGTTTTTTGCCACTCTGGTTAACTGTTCAACATGTCTGATATTTGTTCCACAAACAGTCGGATCGTTTCACTGATTTTAATATTGTTAAACCTTGATTGGGGCATAATTTAAACTGATTCGGCGAATTCGAATTTTTTTTAATCCATGTAACAAAGCTGTTAGTTTTTTCGACCAAATGTTGTGTTTTTACCTTGTTCTGGACTCCTTGTGCTAGCCATAAATTTCAGCACCCTTTAAAGTATATATCCTACGACTTCATAGCACTGGGTTTTGCCAAGACAGTCTATTACGCTCAACATCGCTCTCTGTCAATCTCATGAGACTGAGATTTGAACAATCTCTAGTCTAATTTATTCAAACGACCCTGATCTCATAACCTCAGATTTAACACGCCCCCTTATGTATGTCTTATCATATTAATTGATTCCTCACTGTGTTACTTCAGCACACGTTGAGAAGAAATTAAAAATGAATACAACTTTCACCTCTGTGACTGCAAATGGACTCAATGTTGCTGCAGCCAACCGATTCAGCTGTCAGTGAAATAGCCCACATCTTTCCTGAACCGCAATGAGATTGCATAGCATAGTGGTAAATTTTCATGCGTTGAATTAGACCCAACATCATTTGTGAGGACGAAATTTACTGGGATATAAAGATATGATGAGATACATGGGGGTTGGGGATTGGAATATGGTCAGGAAGGATATGGTGAGAGTTCCCTTAATACAAAATCGTCCGAGACAACAGAAATTAGATTTACTGGGAGATAAAGCCAAGAGATAAGAAATTAAGGAGTTTAATGGGATGGTGGGATAGATGAAGAATAAGCGGAAAAAATCAGGGATGACTGAGTCGTATCCTAATGGAGGTTTTTCAGCAGATGTGAGGTTGAGGTAAGGGTAAATAGGAGGGAAATTCCCTCATTGAGGTGCGTGTATAACTAAAGGTTAGAGCTTCAAAACCAGAGAGGAACGACAAAGAAGTTTACAGCAGGTACTTTCTATTCTGAGAGTTATTGAAATCGGAGAAGATTTTACAGAAAGAAAAAAAAAATTAGAAGCTGTTTCCAGAATATTTGAAAAGCCACATGTGGACACACAAGGAGCGAATTTAACAGGGACAGGGATTCTGCGCTGCTTGGATGGGGATGCAAAAGTGGCACACTCACGAATTGTTTAGCTTTCATTGGAAAGAAATTGCATAACAACTGCAACTGAAGAAGTTAAGTATAAGAAGAGCTGGTGGTGTTGAAAGGTGTCGTGGCTGGTTCTGTGTGAACTACTACAAATTGTAAATATACTGATCTGTTTGTTATAGCTTTACAGTAAACGGAAGCCAGTTAGCTCACTCCACTGGCTAACTGGTTTATGGTATAGAGTGAGACTAACAATGTGGGATTAATTGTCACACTGTCTCAGGTTGCCCGAAGGATCATCATATCTCCTACCCACCTGATCTGTAATACAATGGTGATTCTAATGAGTAGGAATGACCCTGTAGATGTCAAGCATCATCATCATTGCCATCTGTTGCCTTGAACATTTGGTCACAATGACCAGGAACGGAACTGAGTCCAATTAATACTCACTGATCTCCGCACGAAAAACCCAGCAAAAAGACTCGTCCTTATTCCTGTCTGAACGCTCTGTTCTGCACAACAGCAAAACAATTTGTTCTGACTTTCCCAGATTCATGAACAACATTAAATCTACCCAAAGAGATAAATCTAATTCCTTTCGAACAGTTTAATGAGCTGTGCGAGTTTGCAAGAAATGGGATAATATGAAACGAGTTTAACAGCCTTTCCAAGAATGGTATATCGTGGAGGGTCAAAGATTTGAAAAATGTCATCATGCTAAAACATTACCTCTGTTTCTTGATCCACAGATGGATAATCGCCTGTGGAATATGGACAGCTTTCCTGCTGATAATTGACACAGTTCCCAAATACAGTATAATCCCACAAATCAGAAACTGGAGGTTTACAATAAATGCTGCTTTATTAGAGGTTATTTTTCAAATTCACTTCAGTCTGTTACACCAATGATCCCTGATCAACATCAGGAAAAGCAGCTTCAGATAATAATTGAAATTACAGCTGCAGCATTTCACACGAATTTAAGTGCTGATGAATTGTTCCACGGGAGCAGCAGAGCGCCAACCTGTAACGTGCGCTATTCGTACCTCTGGGACCTTCGACCAACCTGTTCTAGTTTTGTTGCAATCCTGAAATTAAAGTTAAGGCAGAGGAGGAGCAACTGACCTGTGACTATTGGAACACCAGGCTCAGGAAGGGGACAGAGAAAAATGTTTTGCAAATTTGACTTGATTGAAAGCTGCATTTCCGTGGGTCACTTCCCTGTTTACAGACACTGTCACAGGGCTTTGCATTCGGTTGGCTTCAGTTGGAATGGGTGGAGAGGGCGTTGGCGAGTTGAAGGCTTGTGCTTGGGGAAGGGGAAATGAGGTAACTGTTCAAATTCACATTTATCCCGTGTGGTGTTAGGGTCCCAATCCGGAATGTGGTAGAATCAGGGAGTGCGTGGTTCACGGACAATGAGGTTGAAGGTTGTGGATGGGAGATGCCCAGAGGTGATGAGATTGTGAATGGTCTGCGAGATGATGATTTGTCGAGGGGATGAGAGGTTGTGATCGGGGTCAGTCGGAGGAGGTGCCTGCGAGTTGGCACCTGGCTTCAGCTTTGTTCCTCTGTCCGACTCACAAGTCTAATTCCTGATGAATGGCTTATGCCTAAATCGTCCATTCTCCTGCTCCTCGGATGTTGCCTGACCTGCTGTACTTTTCCAGTACAACACTCTCCACTCATTCATTATTACTGTCTCATTTCACACTCCCAGGTCCATGCTGTCTGTTTGATTCTACTGAGCACTGTTCTCATGAACTGCGACAAAATCTGCCAATCTGAAACAAAAACAGAAATTGCTGTAAAATCACAGGTGTGCTGGCAGCATCTGTGCAGATGAATCACAGTTAACGTTTCACATCCACAGATGCTGCCAGACGTCCTGAAATATTCCAGCAACATCTGGTTTTGTTTGATTTTCAACATCAGCAATTTTTTCATTTTTGTTTTCTTATTTTCTGCCAATATGATTTGGCTAAAGATTACGTTAAATGTTTTAAATATGACTGTGATGGAACGGCCAGATTCCACCAGCCGACTACTTTTATTTGGTTCACGTGACCAATGCCTTTCCACTTGGTCACCGCGCCCTACAGCTGCATTTCATATAAATTGACAAAATTGTGGCATTCTCTCGGATTGGCAATCAGGAGCGAGATTGATTGAAATTATTGAAAACTTTAGATAAACCGATAAAATACGGGATATAAAACGGGAAACTGAAAGGGAAAGGGAGAACAGCGAATGATAGTTTTTTGACAAAACTGAAATATAATTGCTCAAGATTCAGAAAGTGCTTTCATCCACAAACATACCATAATATGGAATGTGATGTTTGGGGCAACCAATGCAAGCAGATTGCAAAATCTTAGTTATAAAGTCTTGCTGCAACTGTTTCGGTTATAATGAACACACACATGGGATTCAGTGCTGTAATGATCTCCTACAATGGAAAAGGAAATCCTTGCCTTCGAGGATACATGGGGAATGTTGACTGATTCATCCCAGTAATGGCAGGACTGTCCTCTGGAAGCGTATGAGTTAAATCTTTCAATGTTCCATGGAGTTTCGAATGAGTGGTGAAGGGAATGTCTCCATTCACAAATTAATCATTCAGTAGAATTAAGTATAGGGACCATGAAATGATGAAAAAATTGAACAAGAACACGGACATACAATACACAATAGCTACGAGAATTACTATGTGAAAACTGTTGATTTCAGATCCACAGTGACCTTTGGTGATGACATTTACTGTCCAGAACCAGTCTGCACTGGAATGACGGGAGACACACTATGAAGTATTTGAACTTCAGTCGCCATTAGAAATAGCTGAGACTGACTCAGGACACGGGGATTGAGATGTTGGCCTTTCAAACCTTTCAGCCATTCCGTGGAAGAATAAAGGAAGTGATAGAAACTTTTCGTCTCCATGGAGACGATGTTCATGAACTGGATAGATAGTAATTTACCTTATTGGAGTTTATAAATCGAGGCGTCATATTTAAAAAGCAATGAGTTCATCGTGTAACTGTAAAATCTTTTTGTCACACTCAGTGGGAACATTGTGTGTAATCCTTGTCGTCATTCTCCACCAAAAACATGTAAAGAAGTTAGAAAGGGCACAGACGCTGTTTCCTGGATAGCAAGATATTAGAAAGCCAAGTGACGTTGTTTACTGAGACATAAAAATATCAGAAAGGATACAAACGGGATGATAGAAAGAATGAAGGAGTTTATTCACGAGATTTGGAAATGCTGGATGCACAAACACGCAGGTTTGATCTAAACAAATGAGATTTTCACGTAACGCGAGGTTTGAATGAGTAAATCGGGGAAAGTCCCTCTTTTGAGTGAATCCATAACTTTCGTTAGAGCTTCAAAACCATTAGTGAATGATTAAGAAAAGTTTGGATGAGAGTTTCTTCCACTCAAGAGAGTTATTTAAATCGTGAACGACTTTACAGAAATAAAACGTAGAAGCTGACTTCAGAGTGTTTTAAAAGATACACGAACAAACGTACAAGGAGAGAATTTACCATTGAGTGAAAGTCAGTGTCGTTGTGTAACAATTTCGAATTTGTTGACTTCAGACACAAAGACATTTCATGAACATGTACAACTGAATAAGACTGAGTATAACAAGTTCATGGATTGGTAAGGTGTGGCGTATTATTCAAGGTGAAACTCTGTAAATGGAGCTGATGTCCTAAAATAACTGCAGACAGAAATTATATCCTAATGAGCAGGAAATGAATCATCACTTGGAGAGGGAACACCCACTTTAAAGATTTGACCACATTCACATGATGTTATGTATATTTCGTACATTCTTAACTCCACCCAAGAAATCCACCAAGAAGACTCTGTCCTTTTGTATTGTTAACCCCCTGTACTGCTCTGCAGCACCTTTTTGAAGATAAAATATGCTCAGACCAAAATTCAATTCAATACAATATTCAAACGGTCGTATGTGATTTCTTTTTTTATTATTATTGCAACAACCTTTGTGAGTTTGTAACAAACTGTGTAACATGAAACCAGTTCAACATCTATTTTCCCGGAATTTAAAGCAGTGCTCATGGGAAACGTGATCCACCTGCTAAAAAAAATCACCTTAGGCTCTCTCTCTCCACATATGTCTCTTCACGTTTTAGATACTTGCAGTATGTTTGTAGATCAAGGAGTCATTATCCAGAAAAGGTTGTTTCTCAATCCACAAACAAGGGTATTTTCCCAACAACTTGGCTTTGCTCAATATCACCTTCTGTCCGTATCCCGCAACACGACGACAAATTGAATTTGCTCCATGTGAGACTCAAACTTCAAACTTCGGCACAGCACACCCCACTAAACTGAAACAGAGATACCGTGCACTGGTCACCTTCAGCACAGGAGCAACACATTAATGCTTACCTCCACAATCCTGGTTTTACCTTAACATTTGGGAAACCGACTTTCTCTGATTACATGGCTAGTAACGGGGATTATATGATCATCTTCACCAGTGATTCTGTCCCCGCGTGAGGAAAGTGGTGAGGTCCTCATTGTAAAGATGGGTAGATTGATGATATGTTCAATTTCATCTTTTGCCTTCACTAACCAATGAGCTTTTTATTTTGTTTTGCATCTGTAGAAATCTTAAAATCTTCATCTTGAACAGACTCAATGACAGATCTCCATTGTGTCTCTGGCATTGAATTTCATAGTGTAAACTCCCTCTGAATCCTTCCACCGCAGTCCGCTGTTTGGGAAGTGTTCCTGTTGTGGGATATGCACATCCCCGTCTGTCACCTGCTGCTCCCAGTATGCGCTCTGGCACTGCACTAACTTTCCTTCTGACACTTGCTCACTGTGTTGCTGTGATCATACGGTGACTTGGTGTCGCACGGCCCAGGAAAATGATACAGATCAAGGTTTTTGCATTGTTGAGTTCAATTGTCAGTTTTGCCTTATTTTGGATTTTGAAATTGTCTGTCCTGTACACAAGTGAGTGTCAAATACATCTGAGCGGAAGTTAGGTGTTCCGAATAATGACATTGAGCACTATGCACTCTCCTCCAGTCTGGAAAACAATTCCTCACAGGCAATTTAATTGACAATTTACAGCAGGTGCAGGAGTAGGCCATTCTGCCTTCGAGCCAGCACCACCATTCATTATGATCATGGCCTGAACATCCTCAATCTGTATCCTGTTCCTGCCTTATCCAGATAACCCTTGACTCCACGATCCTTAAGAGCTCTGTCCAACTCTTTATTGAAAGAACACCTCCTGCTGTCTCGGGTTCTTCATTCCGTTGACTTCAAGTCTTCACAGAATTCAACAGACCTTGTTACATATTCATTTCCTCACATTTGTTCAGATCATTATGTGCATAGTGTGACAGTGGGAGTGCACTTGCCCCACAACCCAGGGGTCAGATCATAGTCTTGGAACCGTACTTTGTTATTTCTCATTTCACCAACACCAGGGAGATCTGCTGCTCTGCTTGATTTACGAAATTCAATTATTCATAAGGTCATAGCGTTTCGTGCATCTGTGACGAGGTGGCCGAGAGGTTAAGGCGATGGACTGCTAATCCATTGTGCTCTGCACGCGTGGGTTCTGATCCCACTCTCGTCGTTGTCGTCACCGGCTTTCAATGGTGCGGTTTTCAGATGATCACAGCTGTTGTATGGAAATTGGGGTTCTAATAGTTATTTTATCTGCATTGACGCTATGACAAAAATCTCAAAGAATAGTTTGAGCCTGTTGAATAAACTACATTGCAATGTCGGTTGCATTGGGATAATGAAAAGGAGCGCGATATTCTTTTTCAAGTCAAGTTGCTGTGAACATTTTTTTCATATGAAAGACATCCAGGAAAATCAAATAATGAGTGCTGCGATGTACATGTTATGCAAAGGGATTCTTAATGAATGTTTTGTCAAATGAAATCTGGAGGACGTTGAGGAGAAGTAATTCATCCTGGTGAGAAGAGCACAGCGAGACAGCACAAAATAATGGAGATATTTCAAAATTGGCAGGGCGTGGGTTTAGGGGCACTGAGAACTGGCTGTAAATGCACAGTGGAGAATGGCCGCTGTGGGTACCGTGCATGGGCACGGAGAGACTTACACATTGGTCTCGCCCTCGCCCCTTGCTCTCGCCATTGATGAAGGCTGGACTTAAGGCACAGATAAACACAAGATGTGAGAAGCAAGATCCCTCACGTTATGCACACACTGGATGCATCACATTGAACTATGAACAACTGGAGAAATCAGCATGTTACCTATAGGGAGTGAAACTAAACTGTGGATCAATAACCGCAGATTCATGCAACATAAACATGAAAAATGATTTAAAATGTAGGGTGTAGGTTTGCTCGCTGAGCTGTAGCTTTGATATCCAGACGTTTCTTTACTTTGCTAGATAACATCATCATCAGTGGCGACCTCCAAGTGAAGCGAAGCTGTTGTCTCCTGCTTTCTATTTATATCTTTCTCCACGATGGGGTTCCTGGGGTTTGTGGTGATGTCATTTCCTGTTCGTTTTCTGAGGGGTTGATAGATGGCATCTAGATCTAAGTGTTTGTTTATGGCATTGTGGTTGGAGTGCCAGGCCACTAGGAATTCTCTGGCGTGTCTTTGCTTAGCCTGTTCCAGGATCAATGTGTTGTCCCAGTCGAAATAGTGATATTTTTAATCCGTATGTAGGACTACGAAGGAGAGAAGGTCGTGGCTTTTTGTGGCTCGCTGGTGTTCGTGTATCCTGGTGGCTAACTTTCTTCCTGTTTGTCTTACGTAGTGTTGGTGACAGTCCTTGCATGGAACTTTGTAGATGACGTTGGTTCTGTCCACGGGTTGAACTGTGTCTTTTAAGTTTGTTAGTTTATGTTTGAGAGTGTTGGTGGTTTTGTGTACTACTAGGATTCCGAGGGGTCTTGGTAGTCTGGCTGTCATTTCTGAAATTTCTTTGATGTATGGTAAGGTGGTTAGGGTTTCTGACTGTGTTTGGTCTGCTTGTCGTGGTCTGTTCTTGAGGAATCTGTGGACTGTATTTTTTGAGTATCTGTTCTTCTCGATTACATTGTATAGGTTGTTCTCCTCTGTTTTCCGAAATTCGTCTGTGCTGCAATGTGTGGTGGCTCGTTGGAATAGTGTTCTGACACAGCTTCGTTTGTGTGTGTTGGGATGGTTGCTGATGTAGTTAAGTACTTGGTCAGTGTTTGTCGGTTTTCTGTATACGCAGGTTTGTAGTTCTCCATTGTCCTTTCTTTCTACTGTGACGTACAAGAATGCGAGGTTGTTTCCGGTTTCTTCCTCCTTGGTGAACTTTATGCCTGTGAGAGTGTTGTTGATGATGTTAAATGTCTTTACTATCTTATTTCGTTTGTGATGACAAAGGTGTCATCTACATAACGGACCCAGATTTTTGGTTTGATTGTTGGTAGGGCTGTTTGTTCTCGTCTTTGCATTACTGCCTCTGCTATGAATCCTGATACCGGAGATCTCATGGGTGTGCCATTGGTTTGTTTGTAGATATGTTGTTGAAAGTGAAGTCGGTGGTGAGGTACAGGTCCACGGAGCTTCATTATGTTTTCGTTGGTAATGTGATTGATGGTTGTTGGTGCGTCTGTGATGGTCTCTTCTAAAAGTGTGGTAAGAGTTTCCTTTGCCAGGTCGATGTTGATGGAGGTGAACAGTGCTGTTATGTCGAATGAGATCATTGCTTCTTCTTCCTCTATTTTGGTGTTTTTGATGATTTTTAGGAATTCCTGG
The DNA here is from genome assembly GCF_047496795.1 of Chiloscyllium punctatum. Lineage (NCBI taxonomy): Eukaryota > Metazoa > Chordata > Chondrichthyes > Orectolobiformes > Hemiscylliidae > Chiloscyllium > Chiloscyllium punctatum. The sequence continues at coordinate 1,865,222 of NC_092739.1, forward strand.
GTGGAGTGGATGGAGTGCTGTGACTCTTCTATGAGGCATTTCAGTCTTGCGTGTAGTTCTTTGGCCCGTCTGTAACTTGGTGTTCTGGGTAAAGAGACTATGGGTCTGAGGGGGGCTCCTGGTTTATGGATTTTTGGTAGTCCGGTTCGACTTGGGCAACACATTGATCCTGGGACAGTCTAAGCAAAGAAATGCCAGAGAATTCCCAGAGGCCTGGCACTCCAACCACAACGCCATAAACAAACACATAGATCGAAATGCCATCAACCCCGCAGAAAACGAACAGGAAATGACATCACCACAAACCCCAGGATCCCCATCCAGGAGAAAGATATAAATAGAAAGCAATAGACAACAGGTTCACTTGGAGGTCGCCACTGATGATGTTACCTCGCCAGATAATGAAACGTCTGGATATCAAACCTACAGCTCAGCGAGCAAACCTACACCCTAAACCTCAACCTGAGCTACAAATCTTCACAAATCTTGCGATTTAAAGTGTCTTTATACGCATATCATTAATAGACTTTTCGTTATAATACCCGTCTGGTTGAATGAAGAAGACACCACATTTCAAGATGGATGACAACGTTACCAATTTTGTTTTGAAATTGAGATCTATTTGATCATTTTACACAGTGAACAAGTTCATTTCAAATAATGCAAACCACATTCTCTCACCTGGAATAAAAGTGTGATTTCAATATAAACATTGTCCTTGCTAAGTCACAGTTACTCAACATGAAAAATAGGATGTAATTTTTATTCAGCTTACATCAATTAGCACCATTATCTTACTTCGGATTGACTGCAGTATGCACATCCTAAATAAGGTTTAAGAAAGAATGACTTTTGGAAATAATGATTCGGTGGTGTCTAAAAATAATATTAGGTTCTCATGATGCAGATATTCCACCAATGGCTCCAGTCGTGGAAATGTTCAGTGGGCAGTATTTCTATGATGGTATAGAAGTATGTGAGCTGTCAGGGATGGGAGCTCCCACTTCATCTGGAGCAGCGTCTTTTGGCGTGGACCAGGGAGCATCGTGACATCAGTCTGGGAGTTCCAACCACACCTGGAGCAGCTTCTGTTGACATGGAGCAGCAGGGAGCATTGGCACATCCGAATGCAAGATCCATCCTCATTTGGAGCAGCTTCAGTTAGCATGGAGCAGGGAGCTTTGCAAGAACCATCTGTGAGCTCCACTCTCACCTGGATCAGCTTTTAATGACATGTAGCATCAGGGAGCATTGGGACATCAGAGTGATAGATCCAACCTCAACTGGACTTCTTCTATTGACATGGAGGAGGGAACATTGGGACATCAGACTGGGAGCTCCAAGCTCGGAAGTACCAGCGTTTAATGACATGTAGCAGCTGGGAGCATTGGGACATCAGAGTGGGAGCTCCAAATTCAAGTAGAGCCGCTTCTATTGACATGGAGCAGCAAGGAGCATTGGAACGTCAGGTTGGGAGCTCCAACATCACCTGGCAAAGCTTGTATTTACATGGAAGAGGAGGGAGGATTGGGACATTAGGCTGGGGGAAAAGACATTCAACTATTTTAATATGAAGTAAAATATATTTCAACACCTCAGATGTTAATGGATTTATGAAGAATCTTTCCTGGGAAAATAATTAATTCTTTAGATAGTAAAGACAAGTCCTGAAAATATTCAACTCAGGAAAACGCATTGGTACAGAGAGAAATGGGAGTGATGCTTCCTGTCTTTGACTTTTCTTTTCTGGCCGACTCTGCACACGATTACATTACCGGAAGGACATTTTCACTCATTTCCTGCAAAGTACGGGTCATTAACGTAATCTAAAGCTGAAAATTAATGAGAATATGCGATGTTATGATTAGGCTGGAGTTTACCTCAAATTATGGTGAAAACGCAGAAAAGTCAGTTGCAATTTCCAAGATCAGCAGTGACCTCATTGATTGGCTGATCAGATTGTGAACGGTCGTTTTTTTGAGGACAATTTGAAGTGAATCAATGATGGTGATTATCTTTGTTCTTTGTTCACATTGTGACTGTTACTGCTATTGCTCATGTCCTTGTTAACACCACAGCTCTGCAGCGTGTATAATCTCAGCTGTGCGTCTGGCCAGTGGTTCAACCATTCGTAGAGCTGGCTACAGATCAGGCGGTTGTAAGTTCGAATTTTACTTTGCGCAAGCGCATTGTGGAGATTTATCACATATCCAACCTAATCATTTTTGTAATGCTAGGGTGGATAATATTTGAAATTTTCATCTAACGAGCGAAAATTCTTTCACTGTCTTCGATCAGTTAAACATTACCAAATGCTATCAGAGTAAAACTCACACAGCACCAGATGGTATTGAACAGACATATTTGGAAGCACCAGTGTTCCATGCACTGTTTCTTCATCAGGTATTTGTCAACTGTTGGAATCTAAAATGGCTTTGTGTGATTATTAAATGTATCCACCCCAGTCCAACACCAACACCTCCAAGTCATGGGTACCGTCGACAGAACGAACGGTCGGTTAAAGTCCAGATGATCTTCCAAAAGATCGCGCATATTGACACACACACCAAGTTTCTGCAGAAAAACACCCACTGGATGAAGGAGCGGCTCTCCGAAAGCTAATGCTTCCAAATAAACCCGATGGACTCTGTCCTGATATTGTGTCATTTTTAACTTTGTCTATTCAACTCAAACACTGGCACTTCCATATCACAGACAACATCAGTCATGTCCCACCGTTGTCAGAGACGGCAATCCTGGAATAGCCCAATACATTGCTCATAGGTACGTTTCGTTTTCAGAAACCAACACACTCAATCGCTGCAGCTCCTGTGTATGAAAAGCACAGAAAAGAAATAGCTGAGACTCAGTTTTGACAATATTTTGAAACTCTTTGGGAAGTGGAATCAGAGGAGAATGAAGGATTAACTGTCCGACTGTGCAGAGAGAGTGAAGGCACTATTCCCTTCTTTGAAGAGCTGGGGTATTAACTGATCGAAGGCATGAAACATATTCCTGGTAGAGCTGCGCTCTCTGCATCAGGAACAAGAAGTCCTGATTTTCTGAACGGTAATGAAACCCAGGCCACTCAGTTAAAGCGCTGAATACTAACCACTAGACCACCAGGGATGAGGGCAGAAGCCGTTGCACCATTTCTTCATCACACAGTTTTTGGAATTATGTCACTGCAGATATGTTTCCCCTCAAAAATGATTGAATTATCGTGTGTTTACAGCACAGATCTGGGTCCGTTCATCTCGTTTCCCAACACTTGGTCTGTAACCTTGTATGCTCTGACGTTTCACCTGAGGGCTAATTTCTCTGTAACGTTTTCATCTCGTAAAACACAATAAGTGGGATTAAAGTTTGAGATGGGAACTGAACCCCATTTTTAACCATAGACTGAAGCACACAGACACATTTCTCCAAGTGTGTCACAGGCCTTGGGAGAAAACAAGCAGAATGTAAGATTTCACCGACTTGTCTGATATTATCCCATTTCAGAGTTCAACACCAATGTCTGGTTACAGCAAAGAAAGGAAGCATTCAGCCCCTCCCATCCCAGTGTTTCATTACTCTGTAGTTTATACTGCCTCACCTCGTTCTTGCTGCCAGACTTGATCACTGCTCACGCCCGCTATTTCCTGTCCTGCCGAACGGTTTGCCTCAAGTTCTTGGAATGAAAAACAGGAATGGCCTATTTCAAGCACTTTTCTCGTTTACAAGGACTGTGTTATCACCACTGAGCCATCAAAGTGCCAGCTCAGAGAGAAGGTCTCATCCTTTAGAAACTGAAATGCAAAGATGATTGGATAGACTCAGTATTGTAAACCAACCAACAAGACCGGAATCGGGCCGAGGGGATCACGCAGAGAAGGATGGGAGAATAGAATGGCGAATTTGTTGGTGTCCTGGGTGATTTTAACAGAAATCTTCCCTGTTGGTATAGTGATGAGGATTCAGTGACTTCACTGTCATGGCTTGTTAAAGGTTAACGTTTACAGTAATCAATATGAAATACTGCTTGATATTTCGAAGCATAGTGATGTGCAGCAGACAGAATCGTTTCACTGCATGAACTAATAAGAGAGCTCAGAAGAGCCAGGAGCAGACATGAGAGCCAGGAGGAGACATTAGAAGTTGTTGGCGGATAGGATCAGCGTTAACCCTAAGGCTTTCCATAGGTATGTCAGGAATAAAAGAATGACGAGAGCTAAATTAGGGCCAATCAAGAATAATAGTGGGAAGTTGTGTGTGGAGTCAGAGGAGACATGGGAAACACTAAATAAATATTTTTTGACAGTGTTCACTATATAAAATGAAAATGTTGGCGAGGAAGATACAGAGATACTTGCATCTCGACTCGAAGAGATTGAGGTTCACAAGGAAGAGGTATTAGAAATACTGTAGAGTGTGAAAATAGACACGTCCTCTGGGCCAGATGGGATCTATCCTAGAATCCTCTGGGAAGCAAATGAAGAGATTGCCGAGCCTGTGCCGTTGATCTGGAAATCATCATTATCTACAGGAATAGTGCCTGAGGACTGGAGGATTGCAAATGTGGTTCCCTTGTTCAAGAAGGGTAGTAGAGACAATCCTGGTAATTACAGACCAGCGAGTCTCACTTCAGTTTTTGGTAAAGCGTTGGAAAAGATTATGAGAGATAGGATTTATAATCATCTAGAAAAGTATAATCTGGTCAGGGACAGTCAGCGTGGTTTTGTAAAGAGTAGGTCGTGCCGAACGAACCTTATGAGTTTTTTGACAAAGTGACCAAACAGGTAGATGAGAGTAAGCAGGTTGATGCTGTGTATATGGATTTCAGCAAGGTGTTCGATAAGGTTCTCACAGTAGGCTATTATACAAAATGTGGAGGAATGGGATTGTGGGAGACATAGCAGTTTGAATCAGTAATTGGCTCGCTCAAAGAAAACAGAGTGTTGCAGTTGATGCAACATGTTCATCTTGGTGTCCAGTTACTAGCGGCATTCCGCAAGGGTCGATGTTGGGTCAAGGGCTATTCGTCATTTTTATAAATGTCCTGGATGAGGGCTTAGAAGGGTGGGTTAGTAAATTTGCGGGCAACACTATGGTCGGTGGAGTTGTGGATAGTGACGATGGATGTAGTAGGTTGCAGAGAGACATAGATAGGATGCAGATTTGGGCTGAGAGGTGGCAAATTGAGTTTAATGTGGACAAGTGTGAGGTGATACACTTTGGACGGAGTAATCGGAATGCAAAGTACTGGGCTAATGGTAAGATTCTTGGGAGTGCAGATGAGCAGAGAGATCTCGGTGTCCATGTACATAGATCCCTAAAAGTTGCAACCCAGATTGACAGGTTTGTTAAGAAGGAAAACAGTGTTTTGGCCTTTATTATTAGAGGGATTGAGTTCTGGAATCAGACGGTTATGCTACAGCTGTACAAAGATCTGGTACAGCCACATTTGAAGTATTGTCAACAGTTCTGGTCCTGCATTATTAGAACGATGTTGAAGCTTTGGAAAGAGTGCAGAGGGGATTTTCTAGCATGTTGCCTGGTATGGAAGGAATGTATCATGAGGAAAGACTGAGGGCCTTGAGGCTGTACTCGTTGGAGAGAAGACTGAGAGGTGACTTAATAGAGACATACAAGATAATCAGAGGTTTAGATAGGGTGGACAGGGAAAGTCTTTTCCAAGTTTGGGGACTGCAAACACGAGGGTCACAACTTTAAAGTGAGAGGAGAAAGGTATAAGACAGATGTCAGAGGTAGTTTCTTTACTCAGAGAGTAGTTAGGACATGGAATGCTTTGCCTGTAACGGTGGTAGATTCGACAAGATTAAGTGCATTTAAGTCGTCATTGGAGAGGCATATGGACGTATATGGAATAGTGTAGATGGGATGGCCTTCAGATTAGTATGACAGGGCTGCGCAACATCGAGGGCCGAAGGGTCTGTACTGCGCTGTCATGTTCTATATTCTATATGCTACAGTTCCACATCAGCAATGTCATCGGCAATTGCCTGACGTTCAATCAGTTTAAAACAAGAACGGAGGGGGCGTCAGGAAAACGGAAGGGGAAGAGTGGTTTGTGAGAGTTAACTACATACCTCGTGGAGCCAAGTTCAATGTAGATACTGAATATCGCTTTTCCTGTTTACCTTGGTATACTGATCCCTACGGATCAATGACCCAATATTGTCTGCCCTTTGTGTGTTGTTCTTTGTACATTTCACCTCGGTTCAATGCTCCGGGGGACCACGCTTTTTTAAATTTGGCACATTTTACTCAGGTCGGTTTTGCAGCTTCATATTAAGGCCAACAATTTTAGGAACACATAGTCACCATTCAGACCACCAAGTCTGTTCCGCTATTGAATGGTTTCATATCTGATCTGATAATCTTGAACTGCACTGTCTTGCCTTTCGCCATAACGCTTGATGTCTTGCTGTTTGAAGATCTGCCGATCTCAGCCTCATTACACCTAATGACACTTCCTCAACAGCTGTCTGCGACAAGAAAGTCCACTGATCCAGAACTGTCTGAGAGAATAAATGCTTCTTCGTCTCTATTTTAATTGTGAGATCCGCATTCTTATATGAAGTTAAAAATCGCACAACACCAGGTCATAGTCCAACAGGTTTAATGGAAACAATAGCATTTGGAGAGCTGCTCCTTCATCAGTTGGCTGTGGAGTACACAGTGGTAAGGTACAGAATTAATAGCGAAAGGTTACAGTGTAATGTCACGGAAATTATACATTGGAAAAATACCTTGATTGCTTGTTAAGTCTTCCATCTGTTAGAATGACTATGTTAGGTTCATTTCTTTCTTATGTAAATCGAAAAACTTTCTTTTGACAGTTACATTCTCAGGTGGACTTTACCAGTTAGTGTCAGCACAGATAATATGTTGAAGGTGTGAGTCCCTGTGTGCTGCGTCCATGCCATTATGTTTAGACTGACGCTCATCTAAAAAAACAACATGCTGCAGGCAAGGATGCCTTAAGACATGGTACATTGGTGAAGCTGAGCAGAGGCGACAGCAATGGAACGGGCGCTGCACATCAATCAACAGACAGGTGTTCCCCTTCCCAGTTGGAGAGCACTTCACTGATCCAGGACATTCGACCTCGGATCTTCGAGTGACAATCCTCCAAGGCGGGCTTCGAAACAGACAGCAGCTAAAAGTGCCCCCGCAGAGACTGATAGCTAAATTCGGTACCCATGGTCATTGGGTTCATGTCACAGTACAGGTGATCCCATTGCTCTATCTACAAACAGAGACCCTCCTACACACGAGTGCGCACGCGCGCGTGCACGCACGCACACACACACACACACACACACACACACACACACACGCACACATACGTCTGTGGGGTGAATTTGTACTTGCAGAGTTACATTGTACTTTGCTCAAAAACTGCATGAATCCATGTAAGTCTCTGGTAACTCATTTTTATTAATTAGAATCATTCTAAACATTATGGAACAGACAGCAGCACATGGGGGCAGACACCAGTTGTTAAACTTCACCTGAGAATGAAACTTTAAAATAAAAAAGTTTTGAACTTTACATATGAAAGAAGTTAAGCTCACATGGTCATTCTAACAGATCGGAGACTTAGCAAACAATCAAGGTATTTTTCAATGTACAATTTCAGTTACGACACTATCCGAGTGAATCTCTCCTGCAACGTTCCCACTGCGATCTCATCCCTGGACAATTCTAGCACTGAGCCGAATGAACATATTTCTATTCTGTAACAGCATCGGGGGTGGCTCTGCAGCACTTATTGCCTTCCGGTTTGGAGTCACGTGGACGCCATACCAGATAAGGACGGTAGTTTCCTTCCCTCAAGGACGTCAGTGAAACACATGGGTTTTTCAGACAACATATTCTTAATTCTAGGCATTTATTGCATTCACATACTATCATCATCGTGGTGTGGTGAGAATCCAACCCTTCTGCCCAGAATATTACCTGGCTTTGCTGTGTTAACAATCCAGCGATAATACCACTAGGCTATCGCAGAAAGCCCTCATGGGGGATCTTTTCCAATAGAGTCTCTTTTCCCCAATTATTCCTTATGCCCTTTTATTGAGCCTCACACTCCAATAATCTCTGGTCCATGTCAGTAAAAGCTGCTAAAAGACAATTGATCTCACAGCCAAGGTATCCAAATGGATCGAATGATTTGAAGGTGCCAATGAAGAGATTGGGGCAACAGTGAGAGCAACGGCACAGACTGGATGGTATCAACGTGCAAGTGTATGTTACATTGTGTAATGTCTCAGTCAAATGGGATGAGGGATGGAAAAGAGAGTTTGGGAGAGTGCGAGGGAGAGACATCTTCGAGAACTTTTGGGTTTAAATCCTGATACATGAAACGCAGAAATATCAGAGAACAAAATTCGATGGAAAACAGATCATCACCTCGAAGAATATTGTCTTGTGAAAACGATTAATTTCTGACCGTGTTACACCAAAAATAAAACTTTGAGAGAACTGACCACCATGATGTGGATTCGAACTGAGGTCGCTGCAATCACAACGCAGAATGCGAACTACTAAACGGTTATAGCATTCCACAGACCACACTTATAAACTACAACCAGGATGGTAGCAGAGGGAATGTCAGGAAGAATGTACAATATCAGGACTTAGCGACAGGCATGTGGGAACGCAGAATGAACCGAATCTTTAACTTTAGCGTCCCCAGAGACTGTGGAGATTCCATGAATGAGAGTACAGGAGAATGGGATGAACGAAACTCTCCAACTCTTGGCAGAGTGAAGAATATTGTTGAAACGTATGCTTCAATAGCATTATATTTGAATATCGGCTACTTCATCACTTTGCCCACACAAGGCAGGACCAATTGCTGCATGCAATCACACATCATTCCAGTTCCAGACCCGGAATCAGAGAAACTGTGTGAAGCATGCACGAAGATCCAATTGGAAACTGGGATGGAGTGACAGGAGAGAGGCGCATGTATTTCCAAGGTTGGGACAGCTCCTGGTCAAAAACGGGGCGGAAGGGAATACTTGCCCCCATTTATAATATTATGACCATAAACACTACATGTTGCTGAGACAGCCGATTGGCGCATCTAAAGTGTGTGGAGAGTTTAACTTTGCGGTGGCAAGGTTTGAAATTTCATTTTCGTATTTGGATCATTGGTTTTGACATTGGCATCTGCTTTTGTTCGCATCAGCTCAGAATCAGCTTCTTGTTCCCAATAAATACTGCAACCCCGAGAAGGTGGTGTTGTGGTTATACAATAAACTAGGCATCCTTGGGGACTCACACACGGAACTGGTAATGTTAAAGTTCGATGAATAAAACCTGGAATGGAAGCCTGATCTCAGGAACAGAGAACATGCCTTTAATTTCCTGCAATCCCATTCATACATGTCGCTTATACAGGGGATGCTACCATCTTTACCCAATCCTGCCTACTTGTGTCTCCAGGACCTGAACAATATAGCTGACCCTTAATCCGAGAATGAAAACCGTGTGGGAAAGCAGGCCATTCAGCCCTTGCAGTCGACACTATCCCTCTGAAGCACATCCTATCAGACCCACACTCCATACCGATTCCATTCCCCTTCATTTCCCATGACTGATCCCAGTAACCTTCACACCTACAGACTGTGGGAGGAAACTCACGCAAGCAAAGAGAGAATGTGCAAACTGCACACAGTCACACGAGACTGGGATCGAATCCATGTCTCTCGAGCAGCGAGGCAGCAGCGAATCAGGATGAACAACAAATGCTGTCCTGACCAGCGACATCCACACCCTGTGGGTGTATCAGGAAGAATAAAAACACATTCACAACATGGACAACGGGACTTACGTCTGCGTTGACATGATTTCAACCAATTGTTCATCCTGGTTAGATACAAAGACACCGATATCACAGAGAAACCAGGGCAATGCGGTATTAAATTACCTGCTGAAGTGGAAACTCATCTACTCAGTCAAACTGGGGACAGAATATTCAACAGTCCCGTGTATGGGAAGGGCTCAATGAGCAGAAGAACCTCCAGATTTACCAGCAAGATTACATATCCCAGAAGGAGATCAATTAAACTGTCAACGCTGCTGTTAATCCCAACCAGCTGTCAGTTTCATAGCGTCAAAGTCATAGACTCACACAGCATGAAAACAGGCCTTTCACTCCTACAAGCTCATACTGAACATAATGCCAAACTAAACGAGTCGCATCTGATGGCTCTTGGAACTGCTGAGGGTTAATAATGCCCTTGTGATATTATTACTGCATTGTTAATATGAATGTCCAGATATAATTCTGTGGACACGGGTTCAAACCCTGGCATGGCAGATGCTGAAATTTTATTTAAACAAATACCTAGAGTCGAATAATGATGTTGAATCAGTAGATCTGATTCACTAATGCCTGATAGGGAAGGAAACTTCCTTACCTATCGGTCTGGCTGGTATGTGATTCCAGATCCATAATATCGTGGTTGATTCTGAACTTCCCTCTGTGCAATAAATTATGTACTAGGCATGAATGAATAGCTTTTGTTAATCCCACTGATACTTTCCAAATCATTTATCGATCCAAATATCCTGTAAATATTGTAAATGTACTTTCATTCATCACTGCCTCAGGACGTGAATTGCACACATAAACCATCCTCTGTTAAAAAAAACCCTCTCATGTCTTATTTTAAATCCCTCTTTTCACTTTATACATTTGCCCTCTCGTCTTGAAGTGCCCCTCCTTGGAGAAAAGACAGTTACAGTTAACTCCAGCCGAACTCTCAATAATTTATAAATTTCTATCAGGCCGCCTTTCAAACTCCAGTGCTAGAGAGAAAGTAGTCTCAGAATGTCCAGCCTTTCGTTATAACACAAACCTTCCCCACTAGCCATACGCTGGTATACCTGTTCTAAACCTACTCCATCTGAATAATTTCCTTGCTATTACTGGGCGACAAGAACTGGACACAGTTTTCCAGAAGACGCATCACCCAATGTCCTATTCAACTTCAACATAACGTACCAACTCCTTCCCTCAAAGGACTGAGCAACGAAGGCAAGATGACATTTTTTTTAACTATTCTGTCTATGTATGAAGCAAATTAAAATGAATTATGTACTTGCATTCCTGGCCTCCGGTTCCACAACACGATGCAATGCCGGTCATTAATTGTATAAGCACTACTAATATTTGATGTAGCAAAATGCAATACCTTCCATTTATCCAGATTGAACTTCATGTGACATTTTTCAGCCCAAAGATGCAATGGATTAAGATCCTTCTGGAACATTATATCACCTTCTTTACAGTCTCCAATTCTGCTGTCCTCTGCAAGCTTATGAACCATGGCTTCTATGAGTTCTATTGTTTTCTCATACAGGTCAACGATTTTTACTTATTTGTCTTGGCCATCATTTAGCTGTTTGCAAATCAGGTAACAATTAGTCATGTCGTTAACCATGAGGAAGAAAGCCATAGACTGCAGGGAGATTGGAAACAATTGGCAAGAAAATGTGCTGAAAGGAATTCAATCCAGTGAAGTGGGTGATAATGAATTTGGGGAGGAACAATGAGAAAAGTGTGAATACTGAGTGGTTTAAAGTAATAAAAGAGAAATTAGAGTAGACATTCACGAATGTTTGAAGGTGATTGGACAAGGGATCAAGTGGTCTCGATGTTCTTGACCGCAGGTGGGAATATAAATGCAGGGAAACGATGCTGGAACTTGAGCAACAGCCTATTCAAGATCAATGGAGAGGGGAATCAGATGGACGGAAGTGCGTACTTCAGGTGCTGGAAATCAGAATCAAGATTAGAGTGGTGCTGAAGAAGCATAGCAGGTCAGGCAGCATCCGAGTTGCAGAAAAAAATAACGTTTCGGGCAAACGCCCTTCATCAGGAATAATTTTGGGAGCCTCGAGGGTGGAGCGATAAACGGGAGGACTGGACGGGAAGAATTTAGCTGAGAGTGCAAGAGGTGGATAGAGATGGGTTAAAGGAGATAGGTCGGAGAAGAGGGTGGAGCGGATAGGTGGAAAGGAAGATAGACAAGTGGGACAGGTCAGTAGGATGGTGCCAAGTTAGAAATTTGGAACTCGGATAAGGTGGCCGTGTGGAGATGAGAAAACTGGTGAAGACCACGTTGATCCAGAGGTTGAGGGTCCAGAGGTGGAATATCTGGCGTCTGGTGGTGAGGGAATGGAGGTGGAGGAGACCCAGGAACTGCATGTCCTTGGGAGAGTCGGGGACGTGGTAATTGATGTTTTTGGTCATGGGGCGTTGGAGTTGAATTTTGCGGGTTCCCTGGAAATGTTCTCTGAAGTGCTCTCCGAGAATGTGTCTGTTGGCCCCAATGTAGAGGAGACCGCATGGCGAGCAACAGATGACATGTGTGGAAGTGCACACGGATATTTCATGGATGTGGAAGGCTCACTGGAGCCTTGGAAGGATGTGAGAGGGAAGATGTGGGTGCAGATTTTGCAATTCCTGTGGTGGCAGGGGAAGGTGCCTTGTGGGGAGGGTGGGTTTTTGGAAGGCGTGGACTTGACTAGGTAGTAGTGGAGGAAAGAGTCTTTGTGAAAAGTGGATAGGGGTGGGGAGGGAAATATAAATTTCCCTGTCACTGCAGGAATTGCAAAACCTGCACCCACATCTACCTCCTCACCTCTGTCCAAGGCTCTAATGGACGCTTCCATATCCATCAAAGTTTCTACTGCACTTCAACACATGCCATTTCTTGGATACGGTCCTCCCGATGCGGTCTCCTCTAAGTTGGAGACAGGAGATGTGTTCTCACACAACACTTCAGAGAATGTCTCCCGGATACCCGCAAGAATCAACCCCAGTGCCCCATGGCCAAACATTTCAACTCCTCCTCCCACTCTCCCGAGGACATGAAGGTCCTGGGCCTCCTGTATCGCCACTGCCTTACGACCCGATGCCTGGAGGAAGAAAGCCTCATCATCTGCCTCGGGACCCTTCAAAACCATGGTATCAATTTGGACTTCACCCGTTGCCTCATTTCCCATCCCCTACCTTACCCCAGTTCCCACCTTCCAGCTCAACTCCGTCCGCCTGACTTGTCCCACCTGTGCATCTTCATTCCCACCTATCCACTCCACCTACTTCTCTGACATTTCATGTTCACCCCCCACCCGCATCCACTTACAGCACTCTCAGCTACCTTGTCCCCAGCCCCACCCCCTTCCCATTTATCTCTCCATCCCATGTGCTCCCAGTCTCATTCCTGATGAAGGTATTTGACTGAAACGTCCATTTTTCCTGCTCCTCAAATGCTGCCGGACCTGCTGTGCTTCTCCAACACCACTCCAATCTTGAGGGGAGTCAGTCGATTGAGTGGATTTTGAGATATTTTCTATTGTTGACCACAGGCTGTGGATGATAGTTGAACTTTAGCAACCAACAGGTCAGGGAACAGCTGAAGGACTGAGCACAAGTCTGGTCACGGCATAAATCAACATTTTTCTTAAAATTGTAAGATAAAAGATGGAAGGCTGAAGTATGCAACTTTGCCCGTCAAGGCCGTTTCACTAATGAGTTTCTCACTGCTTCCTTTCCAAGTCAGGGTGCTATGGGCCTTGGAGGGGAACTTGAAAACGGTGGCGTTTTGTTGCATCTTCCAACCTTGTCCTTATAGTCAGTACAGCTGTTGAGCTTTGAAGGTTGTCAAAAATGCCCGAATGACTTTCTCCAGTGCATCTTATAGTTGGTGAACCCTGCTGCAATTGTGGCTTAGCGGTGAAAGGAATGAATATTGCAGGTGTTGAAGAGGGTACACTCAAGTGACTGCATTGTCGTGGACGGTGTCCAGTTCCTTAAGTGTTATTGAAGTTACACCCATCTCGGCAAATGGAGAGAGTTATATTCCACGTCTCATTTGTGCCTTGCAAACGATGTAGGATTCACAGAACAATGAGTTGAGTTTATAATAAAAAAATGTCTCAAGAACATGTTATTGTTGTCAAAGTGTTTATGTAGCCAGTTTCTATAAGTTTTTTTCCCCCGAAATAATAGCTCTGTGGACGATTACACGGGGTAATTTGTTTACAGTAAAGTTATTGAATGTCAATGAGATATGAATAAATTCTCATTTCTCAGAGTGATCATTACTCCATTTCGTCCTTGTGTGGACCAATCTGATTCCAGTCACTGTCTGATTTCAAGATCCAATTGCCGTCTGTGCTTAAAATTTCAACCGTTTCTTCGCATAAGTGTCTCCACCTGCCTTAATAACATGTAAGGACGCTAAAGGGGACAGCAGAGATTAATGAACATGTTGTCAACACTGGAGGAAATGGAGCTTCGTGGAATGATTAGTTAGGCTGGGATTATTCTCCTTAAAACAAAGGAGAGGGAGGGGAGATCTATAATCACATCGTAACATTTATAAACGTTCAATATTCATGGGATCTTGACAGGGTAGATACGGGCAGGTGGTTCACCCTCTGGTATGAGGAGAGCACCAGAGGACATGAACTCAGAATTAGATATTGCCTATTTAATTCAGAAATGAGGAGTAATTTCTTTACTCAGGATCCAGTGAATCGGTGGAACTCCTTGCCGAAATTGTTGTTGAGGCTAAGTTGTTGTGTATTTTCAAACTGTGCCAGACAGATGTTTAACCAGAAAGATGATGAAGCTTTGTCGTGGCAATGCTGGAGAATGGAGTTGAAGATTATTAGATCAGCCATGAGTTCGTTGAATGGTGGAGCAGACTCAATGGGCTGAATGGCCGACTTCCATTCCGACATCATTTGGTCTAACGCCCTATTTGATTGATACCTTTAGAATTCTGAGGGGATGGAATGATGTAATAGAAAAGGTTTCTCAAACTGATCAGACAGATCCGGAACTAAGCTCATAATTTCATGACCAGGAAATGTGCTGTGACCTGGATACAACAAATGGCACTGGGCACGCCGAGGATGGGTATGTGCAGATAATAGACAATAGACAATCGACAATAGATGCAGGAGTAGGCCATTCAGCCCTTCGAGCCTGCACCGCCATTCAATATGATCATGGCTGATCATTCCCAATCAGTATCCTGTTCCAGCCTTATCTCCATAACCCTTGACTCCACTATCTTTAAGAGCTCTATCCAATTCTTTCTTAAATGAATCCAGAGACTGATCCTCCACTGCCCTCTGGGGCAGAGCATTCCACACAGCCACAACTCTCTGGGTGAAGTAGTTTCTCCTCATCTTTGTCCTAAATGGTCTACCCCTTATTTTTAAGTTGTGTCCTCTGGTTTGGCACTCCCCCATCAGCGAATGTTGTGATTGCTAAAGAAAATTGTTGCCAACTTGGTGATCACGCTGGATGATTGATTGCGGTATGATTCACACAGCAAAAGGTTGTGAAATAATGAAAAATTCGTTTCATTGGAAAAGTTTTCTGCTGTTCCAATTCAATTGACTGTTAAGAATACTGATCAGAACTTTGTGTGGAGTGTTACATTAAAATTCACAATCCCACTGGATAAACTATTGCACCTGATCTCTCCTTATTTGTACCCCTTTCATTCGATGTAAATTCATAGAACGTCAAGATGGAATGAAAGGAGAAAAGAAACGTTTGCACTCCTTTTCATTATCGCAATGTAACTTACAACAGAATCAAATTGCTTTATTTCGACTTTGATGAGGTATCGATTTATCACAAATCTCCGGTGCAATGAAGGGCAAGAGCAAGTTTCTCCACGTTAAATGTTGCATTCAATTTTGCTCCGAATTTATTTCAGCTTAAAGAAAATACTGATGAGAAAAACAGAAGGTTGAACTACAAAACAAGATGGCAGTTTTGATGCTCAGTTACTTTGGCAGATTTCAATGGGTATCAAATGAACCCAACATCATGGCGATCGTCCTCCCATCTTTAAGGCATGGGATTAAAGCAGGAAATCGATCTCCAAGAGACGGGTCACTTCCTATTCATTATGGAATAGCTGTCCGAGACAATAGACAAAATCTGCTCAGTTCCATTTATAATGCTACATGTGGAATATTAATAGAAATCTTTCAAAACTATGAGGTTTTTTTGCTGAATCTTACTCAGCTGCAGACATTTCCGATATTCCTTTGCACCTGAAGTCGTCCAAATTAGATATTGTTTCCTCGCACCTTCTAGCCCCTACACCCTCCTTTACATTTTTACCTGGCCACAGGCTATCTCTCACCTGATGAAACTCACTGCTTCTGTGTCTCTAAATGTGCCTTTCCAAATATTTTGGAAACAGATTGTCTGAGTGACAGAAATTCTACTCCCATTATGTCTTTGTCCTACATCGATGGTTTTGAAATCTTGACTTTCAGAAATTTATGAACTTGAAAGAGTGAATATACTCTGGAAAACTTCCATTCGGTTTTCCTTGGTTTAGTTTCAAATTTTCCAAAACACAAATAAATAAAATTCCATGCCAACTAAATACCGTCAGCATCGTCTCCAATGTCTTAGCAGCCCAGTAAATGATGGCAGTGTCCTCTCTGATAGAATCACAGATTCCCCCTACAATGCAGAAAGTACAGTTCAGCCAATCGAGTCTATAGGGAGACACTGAACAGCATCTCAACCAGACCTAGCTCCCGTCTCTATCCCCACAGCCCTCTGGCTTGTGATTTCAAATAAACCTGCTGGAGTAAAACCTGGCATCGTGTGACTGCTGACCTTATCACCGCGTTACCCATGGCTAATTCACTTAACTTACTGAATTCACTCCCTGGACACATGAGCGCAATATAACATGGCCGATCCACCTAACCTATAGACTTAAGAGCAGTGCGAACCACTGAGCAAATGTACCATCACATTGACCACTATCTGTATCATGTGTAACGGCTTTACACACTGGGAACTCCGCCTAGTGAAAGCAAGCTGCGCCCACCAACCCGAATTCAATGCATCCAAACGCGGTTCTATGCTGTACAACCTCAGTCGTTCTGCTGGAAATGTCTCTGCGCTCAGATCTGAATGGGTTTATTCTGTTTTCTTCCTCAGATTCCTGCTTTAAATAAACATATCAGTCAGGAACAACTCTATATAATGGTTTTCAATGCAACACAAACACAATGTGCAGTTTGCTGAAGTTACGTGTTTGCACTTTCACTGACACTCCATCTCCCCAGGAGCTGCAGCCCTTCCCCAGCTGATTCAGACAGCACTGTCCTTCCTGTGACATGTCCCATCGAGAATGGAAGGCCAGCCATGAATAACCTCCACTGGGGAACAGAGCGACAGGTGTAAAACTTGACGATGCCCCCAGGGGAGAAATGAGCCCTGTGTCGGGCGGGGACACGAACCAGGATACTGTGGAGGACAACAACATCGAAGGAGGCCCTTCAGCCTGTTGTGGCCTCACTTGTCAAACACAACTGCTTAACGACCTGAATCACGTTTTCCATCGTTTAGCCCATAATCTTACATGTTTTGGCATCGCAAATTAACATCTCAATTTTTTTTAAGGTTAGAATGATTTCCGCCTCTCTGACCCTTTCCGCAAATCTACTCAAACCTTTCTGCCTTTTCCCGAAATCTCTTGGCCCCAGTGTTCGAACCCTCCATCAATAACAAAAGCTTCTTTCAGTCTATCCTATCCATATCCCTCAGTATTTAGTACATCTCAGTCATGTCTTCTCCAATCTCCTCTGCTCGGCAACAAACAACCCCAGTCTGTCCAATCTCTGCTCACAACTGAAACTCTTCAGCCCAGACAATATCCCAGTGAATCTCTACTGCAACGTTCCCAGTGCGATCACATCCATGCAGTACTCTGAATTGCAGAACTGCACACAGTAATCTAGCTAGGGCCGAATGAACGTTTTTTTTCTATTCTGTTACAGTATGAGGGCGTCGCTGGCTCATCAGTATTGATTGGTATCCCTAATTGCACAGCGGGCAGTTGAGACTCAACCATATTGTAGTGAGTCTGGAGTCACATGGAGGCCCGAGCAGGTAAGAATGACAGTTTCATTCCTTAAATGACGTCAGATGTTTTTTTTTTCAACAATTGAACATGGATATGTAGGAGTTATAAGATTCGTAATTCCAGATATTTATTGAATCCCAATTCTACAACCGAGCATGGTCGGAGTCAAACCCAGGTCCCCGGTGTCTGAATTAACAGTTCAGTGTTCAGTGGTAATAGCGCTTGGCCATTGCAGAAAAGCAGTGAAACTGATCTTATCCAATGAAGTCACTTTTCCCCGATACTGTTCTGTGCCATTTTTCTGACCTTGACCTCCCCAATAATATCTGGTCCATATCAGTAAAAGCTGCGACATGAGCATTGATCTCACAACAGTGGTAACCATTTGGATCAAATGGTCTGCAGATCCCGATGGTAGGGTTGGGGCACGTTCACCCAGCAACAGTGACTGCAGCCACACAGACTGATCGGTATCAATCTGAGAGTCTGTATTAGATTCTGCAATACCTTAGTGAAATAGGAAATGACTCTGAAAACACATGAGGAAAGAGCAGTGCTCCGAAAGCTAGTGCTTCAATTAAACCTGTAAGATCATAACCTGGTGTTGGGTCATTTTTAACATTCTACTCCATAGTCCAACACCAGCATCTCCAAATTAACGAAATGGGGGTATGGGATGGAAAGTTCGGTTAGTGATCGTAGGAGGGAAGAAATCTCTGAAAACGGGTGGATTTGAATTCTGACATATGAAACACAGAGTTGTGAGCGAGCAGAGCTTGAAGGAAAAAAAATCACCTGGAGAAAATCAAAACAACTGATTCATGTGGGCTTCACAGAAGACTTAGAGGAATTAGTGCCGTGACTCGGATTCGAACCGAGGTTGCTGCGGCCACAATGCAGAGTACTAACCACTATACGATCACAGCAACCCACAGACGAACGCACTAAATGCATGCAATAAGTACAGTGTCATAAGAAATGTTAGGCAGCGCACCAAATGCACAATATCAGTGCTTAGCGAACAGCTGCAGATATGTGGGAACTCAGAATGGGCTGACGGTTTAACATCGGTTCCCCCAGTGGCTGTGGTGATTCCATCATTAATGTGTTGAAGGCTGAGATCAATAGATTTCTACAAAACATCAAAGATTCCGGGGACAGTGCAGCTTTTGTTACCTGCACATCCACCAATAACATTTATTGTATCTGTTACTCCCAGTGCAGTCTCTGGTACATTGGGGAGACTGGGCTTCTCCAAACAGACCGCTTTAGGAAACATCTCCGGGACACCCGTACCAATCAACCACATCGCCCCATGGCCCAACATTTCAACTCCCCCTCCCACTCTGCCGAGGACATGGAGGTCCTGGGCCTCCTTCACCGCCGCTCCCTCACCACCAGACACCTGGAGGAAGAACGCCTCATCTTCCGCCTTGGTACACTTCAACCCCAGGGCATCAATGTGGACTTCAACATTTTCCTCATTTCCCCTTCCCCCACCTCACCCTAGTTCTAAACTTCCAGCTCAGCACTGTCCCCATGACTGGTCCGGACTTGTCCTCCCTGCCTATCTTCTATTGCACCTATCCATTCCACCCTCCCCCCAGACCAATCACCTTCATCCCCTCCCCCACTTAACTATTGTACTCTATGCTACTTTCTCCCCACCCCTACCCTCCTCTCATTTATCTCTCCACCTTCAGGCTCTCTGCCTGAATTCTTGATGAAAAGCTTTTGCCCGAAACGTCGATTTTACTGCTCCTCGGATGCTGCCTGAACTGCTGTGCTCTTCCAGCCCCACTAATCCAGAATCTGTTTTCCAGCATCTGCAGTCATTGTTTTTACCAAATTTTTGTTGAAATGTATATTTCAATAGCAATGCAGTTTAACATCGGTTACTTCACGAGTTTCCCCACACAAGGCAGTAACCAGTGCTGTCACATAGTCCCATTTCCCAGCCCCAGAATCAGAGGAACTGAGTGCCGCAGTTGCAAATAACCAACTTGATATCACGATGGGAATGAGGTTGCAGAGATACTCGATGGCTCAAGTGACGCAACCGGAGAAAACACGGTGTTTCTATGACGGTTTAGAGGCGTAAGCAATTCCGAGGTTGGGAGTGCTTCTGGTCAAAGGCGGGGCAGAATGGAAAATTTGTTCCCGTTTATAATAACAGCAATCTACATTGCATCTTGCTAAGACAGCTGAGTGACATAACTGTAGCGTGGGCAGCTGGTTTGAAGTTTAATTTTGGTTCATTATCACCCAGTTCCCTGGAATGAATTGCTTTCACCAGTTCTATTTCCAATTGTTTTATATCTCCCTGCAGTCTGCGGCTTTCTTCCTCATAGTTAATTGCATGACTAACTGTTGTATGATCTGCACACTGCTAAATCACGGCCACGACAAGTAAATAGGAATCATTGATCTGTATGAGAAAACAGTGGAACACACAGCAGGCATGCTTCGTAGGTTTGCAGGCGACGCCAGAATTGTAGACAGTGAGGAAGATTATCTAAATTTAAAAAGGATCTTAATCCAATGAGTCGTTGTACTGAAAAATGTAACATGGAGTTCAATCTGGATAAATGGAAGATATTGCATTTGGTACAACAAAAAGAATATGGCTATGCGTATGTTGGAGAGCATGGAAGCTCGGTGTGCAGGTACATAATTCCTTGTAATTTGCATTACCAACAGACAAGATGGTTCAAAGGCATTTAACATACTTCCCTTCATTGTTCAGTCCTTTGTGTATAGTAGTTGGGACGTTATGTTGAAGTTTTGCAGGACATTGATGAGGCGTCTTCTGGAATATTATGTCCAGTTCTGGTCGCCCATTTGTAGGAATGATATTATTCAGCTGGTGTAGGTTCACAAAAGGTATACACGCTTGTTGCCTGTGGAAAGTTTGAGTTATAATGAAAGGCTGGATAGGCTGATACTATTTTCAGATTCGAGATCGGGGTGCTGGAAAACCACATCAGGTAAGGCAGCATCCCAGGAGCAGGAAAATATTTGTTTTTCGCGCAAGTGTCCTTCACCAGGCTCTTCCCCGAAACGTCGATTCTCCTGCTCCTCAAATGCTGCCTGATCTGCTGTGCTTTCCCAGCACAACATTCTCGACTGTGATCTCTCATCTGCAGTTCTCACTTTCTCCTAGTTGAGAGTGTTTTCACTCTAGCTTAGGGGTTTTAACGGCGACCTGACAGAAGTTTATGAATTATTGAGAGACAAGTTTCGAGTTAACGATGGCGGCCTTTTCGCAGGAGGGGAATGTCAAGACGAGAGGGCATATGTTTAAGATGAAAAGAGAGATTTTAAAAAAAAAAGACATGTGCGGCATTTTTAAAGGGACGGTGTTTTACATGTGTAATTAACTTGCTGAGGAAGTGATTGATGAGGGAATGTTTGCAGCATTTAATGGACAATTGATTCCAAACATGAATGGGAAAGTGGGATTTTAAAAATAAATGTGTTCATGCCTAGTAGGTCAGTTATTTCCCAGAGCGCATTTAAGAGTCAACCACGGTATTATCCATCTGGAGTCTCCTGTGGGACAGAGCAGATGAATATGGCAGGTTGCTTTCCGAACTGGCATGAGTGAATCAGATGGGATTTTCCACACAACTGATTCAGGGCATCACGAGACTCTTCAATTCCAGGTGCTTATTGAATTCAAACTCCACTATCTGCCATGTCAGGACCTGAACCCTTTGTCCCCAAAATATTACCTGTGCTTTGGATAAACAACACAGTAATGAAACTACAAGGGCATTATCACCACTCAGCGGGTACAGGAGGAGGCAGACGGGAATGGGTTAGTTTGGCAGTATGTTCAGCATGGATTGGTTGGACTGACAGTCCTGTTTTCATGTTGTATGACTCTGACTGACGCTATGGAGCAGGCAGCTGGTTGGGATTAACAGCCGCATTGACATCATAATCGAACACCTGATGGGATATGTAATCCTGCTGGAGTCTCCGGAGGTTGGTTTGCTCAGTCATCCCTTCCCACACACGGGACTGGTGAACGGTCTCTCCACAGTGTTACTGATTAAATGAGATTCCATTTCTATGGTGAATTAACTCCCTTCCAGCAGTTCCCACATTGCCCTGCTTTCTCTGTGGTATCAGTGTCCTTTTTTTCTACACAGGGTGAACGATCCTTTTAAATTGTGTCCACACAGATACAAATCCTGTTTTCCATGTTGTGAATGTGTTTTCATTCTTCCTCATTCACCCACAGGGTCTGAGAATCACTGGTGATGACAACATTTATTCTTTGCCCCTCGTTTGTTGCTGTCTGGCTACACCACAAACCCGGATGTGATCCCAGCCACGGGTGTCTGTCTGTGGGCAATCTACACATTCTCTTTGTGTTTGCGTTTTTATTTCTCCCTCTGACAAAAGATGTGCCAGTTACAGGGATCAACAATGGGAAATGCAGGCTTTTGGGACAGGGAATACCGTGGGGTCTGGTGGAATGCGCTTCGGCTGTTCCGTGTGGACTGGAAGGGCCGATTAGACTGCTTCGCCACGCGGTGGAGATTCTTGAGTTAAGGGTCAGCTCATGTTTTTCTGGTCCTGGAGTCTCTCGTAGGCAGGACTGGGTGAAGATGGTTGAATCCCCTGCATCAGGGACATGAATGAATGGTATTGCAGGAAATTAAAGTCATGATCTCTGTTCCTGAGGTCAGGCTTGTATTTCATGTTTTATTTGTCGAACGTAAACATCAAAATTTCCGGTGTCCCAACCCCCAAGGATGACTAGTTTAAAATATCACCGCCAGCAGCACCTTCTCCAGGTTGAAGTCTTGACTGTGTGGAAGAAACTGAGCTGATGCGAGCAAATGTAGCTGCCACCGCCAGTGTCGGAAACACAGACCGAAACAGCAAAATCATCTTTGCAGCAAAACCATTGCAAAGTTAAGGGCTCAACACGCTCCAACTTGTGCCACTCAGCTGTCTTAGAAAGATGCTCCAGAAATCGCTATGATAGTGTAAACGGGGACAACCATTGCCTTGAGCAGGAGCACACTCAATCGAGGAATTTCTTGCGCCCCTATACCATCACAGAAGGACAGGACGCTCACCTAATGCATCACTGGAACCAGAGAGTAACTCCGCGCGTACATTCCCATCCCCATTTCCGGTTGGATCTGGGCGGCTGTGCTGATGTTAAGCTAAAATGCTATTGAAGCATACATTTCAACAATATCCTGTACTGTCCCCCGAGTCTTTGATGTTTTGTCGAAATCGATCGATCTCATTGTCATTCAAGGGATCTCCACAGTCTCTGAGGACATCGAACTGAAAGATTCAGCTCATTCTCAGTTCCCACATGTCTGTCACTGTTCGCTCAGTACTGATATTGTACATTTGCTGTTCTTCCGAACATTTCCTCTTCTAGTATACTTATTGCTGCTTGCAAGCATCCAGTTCAATGGTCGCTGTGATCGTGGTTGTCGGTATTTTGCATTGTGACCACAGCAACCTCGATTTGAAACCAAATCACGGCACTAATTGTTCTCTCCGTTGTCCTTTTTGTGACACATGCTCAGAAATTAATTGTTTTACCTTCAAATTCCACTCTCTTACATCTCTGCGTTTCATATATCAGGGTTAAAACACGCCCGTTGTCAGAGATTCCATTTCTTCCCACGATCATTAAACCTCCTTTCTGTCCCTCCTCCCATTTCTCTGAGGCAATGCACAACCTATCACTCTCTTTCACATTCATACTGTTCTGTCTGTGCTGCTGCTGCGGTCACTGTTGTTGGGTGAACGTGCCCCAATCCCACCATCGGGGCCTTCAAACAAGTCGATCCATTTGGATACCACGGTTGTGAAATCAATCCCCATGTAGCAGCTTTTACTGACAATGGCCAGAGACAATTGTAGCGTCAGGCTCATGGAAAATACCCAGGGCGGTTTTGGTGAAAAGACATTTTATTGTTCAAGATTAGCTTTGTGGCTTTCTGTGTTGGTCTTGTGGTAATTTCATAGGACTGATGATCCAGAGACCGAGGTAATAGTCTGGGTACTCGGGCTTGAATCCCATAATGCCATGATCGTCAAATTTGGATTCAATAAATATCTGCATTGAAGAATCTAATGACTACTATATATCCAATGACAATGGTTGATTAAAAAAAATCTGTTTCATTGATGTTATTTCGGGATGGAATTTGCTATCCTTACTTGGTCTGGGCTGCATGTGACTTCAGACTCGTAGCAATATGGTTGAGTCTCAACTGCCCTCTGGGCAATGTGGAATGGGTAATAAACTCTGCCCAGCCAGGATCGCCTTCATACTAATCCAGAAATTTAAAAAACAAATGCTCATTAGCCTCAAGCAAGAGCGTTGTGTGCAGTCTTGCAAGTCACATTTTAGCAGGGATGTGATCACACTGAGAACATTACAGGAGATATTTACCGGGATATTGTTTGGGCTGAAGAGTTTCAGTTTGGAAGAAAAACAGGACAGAGTGGAGTGTTTGTGGCAGTGCAAAGGAGATGGAGACAAGACATGAGTGAGTTAGGGTATGGACAGGGTTGACTGAACGAGTTTGCCATCGATGGAGGGATCGATCAGCAGGGGCCAGAGATTTAAGGAGAAAGACAGAAAGGTTTGAGAAGATGTTCGAAAAATCGTTATCAGCCAGCGGGGGGGTTGGAATTTGGAATACACTGTCTGCATTGTTCAGAGCGGCAGGGAGCCTTATAACCTGAACAAATATTCAGATTTGAACTTTTGATGCCAAGACAAATCAGGCTGTGGGGTAAGCATTCTGAAATAGGATTCAGTTCATTAGGCATTGTTTTTGACAAGTGTGGCCACAATTGGTGGAAGGGCCTCCTTTGACACTCTTGTCCTCGGTAGTATAATGGTTAATATCCCCGCTTGTCACAGGGCTCAATTCTCCACTGGGCACGATGTAAATATTTTAAAATTGTCGCTCCATTTCCAAGGGCGGGTATTGATACCTGTCCTTCCATTCTCGATGGGTCATGTCACAGGAAGGACAGTGCTGCCTGAATCAGTGTGGGAAAGGGCTGCAGCTCTCAGGGAGGCAGTGTGTCAGTGAAAGTGCAAACACGTGACCTCTGCAAACTGCACCTTTTTACTGTGTTGGAATGAAAAGCATTTGACAGGCTTGTTCCGGATTGAGGGTGTTTATTGGAAGCAGGAAGGTGAGGAAGTAACAGCGTAAAAGCGTTCAAATATGAGTGCAGAAACATTTCCCGCAGCACGAATCAGATTGTAAAGCGCAGAGTAGTGTTTCGATACATTGAATTTGGGTTGATTTGCTTTGATGAGGCTGAGTTACCAGGATATAAAGCCATTAAGAATGATACAGGTTTTGCTCACAATGATGGAACATTGGCTCAGTAATTCGCATTGCTGTTTGGTCTGAGGGTTATATTGATTGGCCAAGTTAAATTGCCCTCTCGTGTCCAGGGATTGAATTAAGTAAATTAAGTGAATTAGCCATGGATAACGCGGGGACAATGCCAGAAGTCACAGGACGCCAGGTTATACCCCAACAGCTTTTTTTTATATCATAATGGGGAGGGTTGCCCCTTCTTCTGGAGAAATATAAAGAAATGGGGAAGGGAGCTAGGTCTGGGTGAGATGCTCCTCAGTGTGTCGACACCGGATTGATTGACTGAAATGCTCTCTCTGCACTGTAGGATTCTGTGATTTTCTCGGAGAGGGTTATGACGGTGTTTGCTGGGGTGTAAAGCCATTAGAGACGATGCTGAGACGGGATGTACTGAGGATGAGATTTTATTCACTTGTTGTCTTCGAAAATTTAGAACAGTTATCCCTGAACCAAGAAAGACTTAATTGGGGGGGTGGGGGGTTCATGTTTTGAGATGTTTTGGACAGAGTAAATAGGAGGAAAATTCCATATTTCAATTGAGTAAACGTCTAGACGTCAGACATTCAAAACCTTTGATAAAACCTTTGAAGGACAAAGAAATGATGAGAGCAGAATCGCTGTTACTCCGAGAATCTGTTTTTCAAAATATTTGGAAAGGCACATTTGGTGACATACAAGGAAAAAAATTCACAAGGAGAGAGACAGCGTGTGGCTAGGGTGTGGTGTAGTCGGTCAGAAGTTGCGGGGAAACAATGTCTAAGTGGGTTGACTTTAAATGTAAAGAATTTCGTGAACGTGTGCAGCTGAATAAGATTCGATTCCAAAACCTCTGGATATCGAAAGATTTGGCATGATATTCTACCTGAAGCATTGTGAATGGAACTGAGTGGATTTTTCTTATTGTGAAGGGAAGATATTGCATAATGAATAAGAAGTGACCAGTTGCTTGGAGAGCGACTTACTGCTTTAATCACATGCGATAAGGATGTGAGGACAAATACCATGATGTTTGGTCCATTTAATACTCGGTGAATCTGCCAAAGCAACGAGCAACAAAACTGGTGGATTTTCTTTTGCACTTTAACCCTCTGATTTTCTAAGCAGTATTTTCCTAAAGCTGAAATAAAGTCTGAGCAAATTTGAATGCAACATTAATCGTTCCAATGAGATAAATCTAATTCACTTGTGATTATTACAATGAACATTGTGAGGTTGCAGCAAAATTAAAATGAAACGAACAAAACAGTGTTGCTTGCGATTTAATCCAATTCAGGTTCAGCCATATGAGAAAGGCCATTGAGCCACAACATCACCTTTATTTCCCTCTCCATGGCTGCTTCTTGACGTGAAAGAGAAAGTGACTGAAGAAATTATGAGTCAAATGTAGATGTGATTATGAGGGAAAATTCTTGTTCTCTGTTTCATTCCGACACAGTTCTGACTCAGAATGTATCAATGACAGCTATTCATTGTGACGAACATGGCGATTTGTTGGCATTTGGTGTTATTATAATTCAGGTGCAAGCAGAATCACAATGGTGTGGATTTGAGTCCGCTCTGCAAATTTCTCATCCTTCACTTTCACCACATATAACCTGATGAGGTGACATGTCACCACTCTACAAAATGTGCTGAGAAGACTGAATGATTGTGGTGGTGGGTTATTACACCACTGTGCTCCGCATTCACGAGTTCGAGTCACACTCTGGTTGCTAACTTCACAAACCGCTCCAGCAGTTTTTATTGGCACCTCACACGTCTGGTATAGAATGGATAGAGAATCTTGTTCTTGCCCTTCACTGCACGGGAGATTCACGAATAATCGGCATCACATTAAAGTCGAAATGAAGAGTGAGAGCAGTCATTCTATTCAATTGTAGATTAACTTGGTGTAATGAGAAAGAAAGCATTTTTCTTTCCGCCCCACATTCCATCTCGTCTTTCTATGAATTTGCATCGAAAGAATGAGAAACAAATAACAATAGATCGGGAGCACAAGTTTATCCAGTGGGGAGGGGGGGGGGCGCATGAGTATCTTAACCTAACACTTCACACAATGATCTGATCAGTAATTCAAACAGTGACTCGGAATTGGAACCACAGAAAACTTTGCAACGAAACGAACCTTTCATTCTTTCACAAATTTCTGCTGTGTGTGAATCATACAGCGATCCATCATCCAGCGTGATCACTGACTTGCCAATTGTATAAGGTCTACCAACTTTCTTCAGCTTTCACAACTTATGTATGCAGCCACCTGTGCTGTGCCCAGTGTCATTTGTTATCCCCAGGTCACAGTACATTTCGTCTTCCTGAGCTTATGAGCCTTGTTCCTGATCTGTCTGATCAGTTTAATAAACCTTTTCTATCACTTCATCCCATCCCCCCACAATTCTGAACTTATTAATAAAATAATGCGTTTGACAAAATGTTAAACAAATGGGAGTTTGCCATTCAGCCCATGGAGTCTGCCCCACCATTCAACGAACTCATGTTTGATCTGATAATCTTTAACTCCTTTCTGCCCACTTACCTCGTCAAATTTTCATCATCTTTCTGATTAACTATCTGGCACAGTTTGAAAACACCCAACAACACTGATGGCACAGATTGTTTGGCCGCTGAGCAAAGAGATGACTCCTCATTTCTGAATTAAATGGGAAATATCTAATTCTGAGATTATGTCCTCTGGTGCTCTCCTCACAGCATGGGGCAAACCATCTGCCCGTATCTACCCTGTCAAGATTCCACAAATATTGAACGTTTATGATTCGTGTTATATGTTTAGAGAGCACCCCTCCACCTCCTTTGTTTCGAGGAGAATAATCCCAGCCTAACCAATCATTCCACGAAGGTCTATTTTATAGAGTTGGCAACATCCTCGTAAATCTCTGCTGTCCCCTGCAGCGTCCTTAAATATTCTTAAGACATGTGGAGAAATTTCGGTGATGAAATGGGTTGGAATTTCGGCCGCAGACCAAATACAGCAACGATAACTCTGACAAATCAGAATCTAATCATATTCAATTGTCATTTGATGGCTTCATTGTAGCTGAATTCCTCCGTGTAATCGTCCTGACAGCTAGTGTTTTGGAGAAATGGAACCTGATCGCGCATAAAAGAAGTCGACGACAAAAATATGTCCGTCGGTCGACTTTGTTTGATTATTAACTCAACCCTTGTCTCCGTGAAGCCTACATCGTCCACAACGCACAAATTAGATGTTGAACAGAACTCTCTCCATTTGCCTAGGTGGGTGCCGCTGAAATACCACTGAAGGAACTGGAAACCCTCCACGACAACACAGTCACTTACTGTACATTGTTCAATGCCTGAATATTTATTCACTTCACTGCTGAGGCACAATTGCAGCAGAGTGCACCACCTAGAATATTCACTGAAGTAAGTCATCCAGGCTTTGTTGACAGAACCTTCAAAGCTCAAAGACTGTACCGACTATAATGACAAGGTTGAAGATGCACTGAAACGTCACCATTTATGAATTACCCTCCAAGGCACATACTGGCATGACTTGGAGAGGAAGCAGTGGTAAATTCATTGAGTGGTGAAGCGGTCTTGATGGGCAAAGAGTTATACTCGAGCCCTCCACATTTCATTTTACAATTTTGAAAAATGTTGTTTATCGCATTGACCAGACTTGTGCTCATTCCTTCAGTTGTTTCCAAAACTGGCGTTTGCCAAAGATCGAATATCATTCTCAGACTGTGGTACAACTGATCTCCCTGCCCAACAATCTTCAGAGATCTGTGAATATCTACTCCAAAATCTCTTTGGTCCTGTACACTACTCAGAATCCTCACTGCTATTGTTTCAACTCTCCAAATTCATTACCACTTATTGGTTTGGATTCAATTCCATTCGCCGTTTTTCCTTTCCACCTGATTGATACATCCCTGCGATCCCTGATATTATTCATCACAGTCACCAAGACGACCAATTGTTGCATCATCTGTAAACATCTAAACGTGACTCCTACAACTATGTTTGAATTATTGATCTACATCAGGAAACAGTGGTATCCACTGGAAACAGGCATCCAAGCATTGTTCATTGCTGGATGGGATGAACACCTGCAATAACAGCAGAATCGGACCCTTGCTATCTTTTGTAAACCAGATTGCAACTCTGCAGGTTGGTCTCCTGACTGATTCCTTCTCACATAGGGGAGTGGTGAATGACCTGCCCACATTGTGACTGAGGAAGTGAGTTTACATTTCAGCGGGTAATTAAATCCCTTCCTACAGACCCCGTCCCCATGGACCTGACTTCATGGAGGCGTAGGTATTCTTGTGTCTATTTAGTTTGGATAATCAGCTGAATTTGAGACCATGCTGAGACGATTCCCAATTTTCCCTGTCATCCATGTATCTTTTTTATCCTTCCTTATTCTCCCCAGGAGTGTGACCATCATAGTCTGAACAGCATTTGTTGTTCATCCTTAACTCTCCTTGAACTGAGTCAGAGGGAATGTATGGGTGAACCGTACTATTGTGGGTCTGGAGTTAGATGTTGGCAGGTCTCTTTAAGGACGGCAGATTTCCCTTTTGAAGGGATATGAATGAATGGGTTTTCAGCAAATTAAAAATTTTTGTCAGCCTTCCTCTGAGCGGGTTTATATTCCAGATTTTATTCATCGAATCTAATTACCAGCAGCTGCAATGTTCCAGTCTCCAAGGGTTGCTCGCCCAAATATCGCCATTATATTTACAGATGACACGAAGTTTGGTGGAGTAGCAGAAAGCATAGTGGACTGTCAAAGAATGAAGGAGAATATAGATGGGGCAGTTGAGCGGAGAAGAGGCAGATGGAGTTGAATCCAGGCAAATGTGAGTTGATGCGTTTTGGGAAGTCTAATTCCTGGACAGATGCATGTGTAGGAAGAGTGCAGAGGGATGCTTTGGAATTGGGTGATAGGTTTAGACAATGGATTTGGATCAGCTCAGGCTTCGACATCCAAAGGGCGTGTTCCTGGGCTGTACATTTTCTCTGTTCTTTGTTCTTCTTTGTTCACTACTCTGTCAACTTCATGCTACATTGCTGCATCTCAGAGAATGATATTGTCAATTCTAATTTTCACAGAGGGAATGAGAATATGACATGTGGCTGTGTCGGAATGAAAGTGATGTACGCTGGTCTGGAGTGTTTACTGGGAGCAAGTGGCTGATGTGGAGATGATCAAAAACAGCTCTTACTGTCGAAGTAACAAAACAGCGCATTGTTAAGGAAAATTTCAGAGAATGCTTTCAATTCATCGATCTCTTGCTGAAGGCTCCAGCACGCTTCAGCTGATCCAATCTGTAGTGCGGGTTAATGCTGGTGTTGTATCCGAATACAACAATTATGCTCTTCGTCCCCGCCTTTGACCAGGAGCACTCCCAGCTTTGGCATTTCTTTCGCCTCGGTGCCATCATAGAAGAACCAGGTGCTCATCTTCAAGCCAATCAATCCATTTCGATACTATGGTTGTGAGATCAATTCTCATGTAACAGCTTTTACCACATGGACCAGAGATTATTCGAACATCAGGCTATGGAAAAGGACACAGGGCAGCACTGAGGAAAAGAAAATTTATTAGAAAATACTTCTGTCTGTGGACTTCTACATCATTTATTCCACTTGCTCATTTAGCTCTGTCTTGACTATTGTGTACAGTTCTGCAATTCGCATTATAGAACGGACATGATAGCACTGGAAATGATGCAGGAGTGATTTAACAGGATATTGTCTGGGTAGAAGAGTTTCAGTTGTGAAGAGAAATTGGACAGACTGGAGGCGTTTTTCTTAGAGTCGAAGAGATTGAGAGGAAACATGATTGAAATGCATAAAATAATCAGGAATATGAATGGCATAGACTAAAATCAATGTTTTTCTTTGATGGTAAAATCGATCACGGGGGGAGGGGCAGGGTGGCATAGATTTAAGGATAGAGGAGGAAAGGTTTGAGTGAATGTGCAGACAAATGTCTTGAAACAGCCGTGGGTTGAAATCTGGAACTCATTGCATGCAAAGGTTGCAGAGGCAGAAATCCTCAGAACTTTCAGAAGTTTTCCGATGTGAATTTGTGATGCCAAGACATACAAGGCTATAGGCCAAGTAATTTTAAAAAGTGTTCCGATAGTTAAGCGAATGTTAATTTCCAGTATTAACACATAGGCTTATTTTTGCATAGAATTCCTGGGTAGTACCACCGCCTGTCACTGCGTGAGGTCGGGTTCAATTTGCTTCCAGGACAGGCGCTTGGATATTGGGAGGTCTCAGTGGATAGAACTGCACCATTCAGCGTCAGAAATCCGCCTTCGATTCAAGTCTTGTGTGACTGACTGTGTGGAATTTGCACACTCCTGCTCTCTCTCTCTCTCCCGTGTGAGATTCCTCTGGCTGCTCTGATTCCTTCCCACAATGCAAATGTGTGCAATTCGGGTAAATGGCAAACAAAATCTGAATGGACTGTAAGTGCTGGAAATAAGAGACAAAATTCAGAATTGCAGGTCGGGGAAAACAGAATGACCATTTCGGGTCAACAGACCCTTCGTAGGACCTGATTTTAATTCTCAATGTTAATTCTGATTTCTCTCCACTGATGCTGCCTGACTCGCTTAGCTTTTGGAGTAATTTCTATTTTTGTAGGTACACCATAAATGCTGGTTAAGAAAGATAGAGTGAAGAGTGTGAATCTCTTCCATGGCACAGTGCAGACTCAACTGGCCAAATGGTTTCTGTATGCACTGTGTCTAATTCCATTAACTCTGAATCTATAAGTTTTTGTCCTTTTTTTAGTCTTTGGTTTTCACGTCTCTCCTGTCATGTGAATTGCAGAGCAGGACAATCGACGGTTCGGACATAAGCCACCACCAAAACTTTACCACCTGACGCCTGGAAGATGAACGCCTCGTATTCTGCCTTGGGACCCTGCAACTACACGGGATAAATGTGGATTTCAGCGGCTTCCTCATTTCCCCTCCCCCACATTATCACAGTCTGAAACATCCAACTCAGCACTACCCTCCGGACCTATTCATCTCTACCCCTCTGACTTATCACCTTCTCCCCTCCTCCATCCACCATTTGCTTTCCCGGCAACCTTGCACCCAACCCCAACTCCCTCAATTATCTCTCAGTCCCCACCCTCACGCCTCATTCCTGATGAAAGATTTATGCCAGAAACGTCGATTCTCCCGTTCCATGGATGCTGCC
Source organism: Chiloscyllium punctatum (assembly GCF_047496795.1). NCBI lineage: Eukaryota > Metazoa > Chordata > Chondrichthyes > Orectolobiformes > Hemiscylliidae > Chiloscyllium > Chiloscyllium punctatum. Next base: position 1,897,776 of record NC_092739.1, read on the forward strand.
TGACCTGCTGTACTTTTCCAGCACGACACGATTGCCATGGCGAAGATAGACAAGCTCAGTTCAGGCTCTTTATCTGGGAGCGGAGAAGGCTAAGTGAGGAAGTGATTAAGGTGCACATTAAGGGGATCGGTATGTGTGATAGGAATGAACTTCTTATGGGAAGAGTTAACATCCAGGGTTTTCTGTTAAACGCAAGGGAGAGAGGATATTCAGATGAGATATAGGAAGAACGTTTCCACTCTGCGAGTATTGTATAATTGGAAATCACTGTTTGAACGTGTGGTAAAGCTATGAGTCATCAAAACATTTCAGGAGTATTTAGCCGAATACTTGAGAAGCGAGAGCACTCTTGGATAAGGTCCAGTTACTGGAAAGTGGGGTGAAGATGTCTGATGAAAGATCACAACACTGCACAAAAAATACAGAGCATGAAAGCATGGGAAGGTTAAAGGCATGGAAACGACTGGCAATCTGTTACAAGGGGTCTCCGGAATGCTACATTCGTCAAAAGGTCACTGTGGCAGGATGGGATAAGAACAGTGGAATGCTCCTACACCAATTAGCAGAGTCAGACTGAGGCTGAAAGGTTACTATGGCAGGCTGAGATAATAACAATTAGTAAAGTCAGCCTCGCCTACTAAATATTATCATGGCAGTTTGGGAAACGTCGTGACAGTACATACTTAGGACATGAATTTAAATAATTAATTGATAATAGAGTCAGCCTGCTTGAGACACTTGTAGCAGGATATGGCATTAAATACCTAATTAGTAGTTAGTAGAGTCAGCTTGGGACAGGAAAACATTGTGATAGATGGGGTAGCTAAATATCTAATCATGACAGGTTAGTCTGGGATGGAGGTTCATTGTAGCACAGGTGGCAGTAGAATACTTAATAGTTACAGTAGAATAAATTAGGAAAAACAATAGTGGCAGAAGTAGAACGATAATGGGAATTAGCACCATTTGTTTATTGTATAGCTGGAGTGAGGTAATTCTGACTAACACAGTTGGCATTCTGATAAGCTAACAATACATGATTAAAGAAAAAGGTATAAAGTGATGGAGTTTAATTCAGATGCAGGTGAGGTGCTGAAGTTTGGGAAAGCAAATCTTAGCAGGACTTATACACTTAATGGTAAGACCCTAGGGAGTGTTGCTGAACAAAGAGACCTTGGAGTGGAGGTTCATGGATCCTTGAAAGTGGAGTCGCAGGTAGATAAGATAGTGAAGAAGGCATTTGGAATGCTTTCCTTTTTTGGTCAGAGTGTTGAGTGCAGGTGTTGGGAGGGCATGTTGCGGCTGTACAGGACATTGGTTAGGCCACTGTTGCAATATTGCGAGCAATTCTGGTGTCCTTCCGATCGGAAAGATGCTGTGAAACTTGTAAGGGTTCAGAAAAGATTCACAAGGATGTTGTCAGGGTTGGAGGATTTGAGCTATAGGGAGAGGCTGAAGAGGCTGGGGCTGTTTTCCCTGGAACTTCGGAAGCTGAGGGGTGACCTTATAGATATTTTAAAAATTATGAGATGCATGGAAAGGATAAATAGACAAAATATTTTCCCTGGGGTTCGGGTAGTCCAGAACTAGAGGGCATAGGTTTAGTGTGAGAGGGTTAAGATATGAAAGAATCCTCAGGGGTAAACTTTTCACACAGAGGATGGTACGTGAATGGAATGAACTGCCAGAAGATGTGGTGGAGGCTTGTACAATTGCAACATTTGAGAGGCATGTGTCTGGGAAGGGTTTGGAGGAATATGTTCCGGGTGATTGCAGGTGGGACTAGACTGGTTGGGATATCTGGTCGGCATGGACAAGTTGGACAGCAGTGTCTGTTTTGATGCTGCACATCTCAATGACTCTATGACTCTATGCCATGGACCCTGAGGTTCGTGCGAGTCAAAAAATTGTTTTCTGAATGTCACTGTATTTGTTTGCCAATAAAAGATCTCCTTGAAAAACTCCCCATCTCCTGGTGATTGTCGACATTTTCTCTATGACAACCGCAACTTTGGGTGCAGTAAAATTGTGGCGAGTGCAGCTCTGTGGCGCAATGGAAAGCGTGTTAGATTTCTACAAATTTGGGAACTTTGCAATTCAATGTTTGTGGGTTTGAACCGCACTAGAATTGGAATTAAATTCAGTTTTCAGCTGAACCATTGAGTGTTGTGCTGATTCATCGCCAATTCCTATCGTCTGGAGTTCTCATCCCTGCTACTGACCAGAGGAAACTCATTAACTTCTTGGTTGTGAGTTTTTAAAGAATCATGTCGTTTGAAACATGATCAGACCAGAATCAGATGCTCATCGGCAAAACCTGCAAATTTCGTGCAGAAACCCACTGTGCAACATGTTCTTGGATGTCCGAATGGTGAAGATTATTGACGGATGCAATATGTTTCATGTTACCTGTATGAACAGAAATTTTCGATTGCTTAAATGTCTTTATCGCATTGTATGACAGGATGTTGTGGATGAGCTGGGCAAAGACATTGGCATGTTTGGTCATCCATTATCATATCAAACGGCGGGTAGACAGTGAGAGAATTAATCCCACGCTGTTGGTCTCATTTTTCTCACAAACCAGTTAGTCAGCGAACTGAGCTAACCGACTTCCATTCAATGCAGAGCTAAACCAAACAGATCAGTGCATTTGAATTATATAATATTTCATGTAGAATGAGCTGCTGCACCTTCCAACTACATTAGCTCTTCTTACACTTAACATTTTCAATTGCAGGTGTTATGCAATTTCTTTCCTATGAATGTTAACCACTTCCAGAGTGTTTCCCTTTTGCACCCCCACCCAGACAGCCCAGAATCACTGTCGCTGTTTAATTCACTCCTTGTCTGCCTGCACGCGCTTTTCAAATATTCTGGAATCAGCTCCGAAAATGTTTTTATTTCTGAAAATTCATCTCCGAATGCAGTAACTCTCAGAATATAAAATGCCTGACCAAAATTATTTCCCGTGCCCTGCTGGGTTTGAAGTTCTAACGTCTAGTTTCCACTCACTGAAACGAGGAAACTTCCCTCATATTTACTCTTAAGATCTTCACATCAGCTGGATAACCTCTATTCGAACACAACTAAGTCTCTCCTGATTTCTCCCGTATTATTCTTTATCTATGTCATCATCCCATTAAAACGCCTCTTTTCTTTTCTGGTGGCTTTATCTCCCAGTAAACCTCATTTCCTTCATTTCGAACAACATGGAATCATGGGCGTGTCATTCCTAATGTCTTCGTATTTCAGTAAATGGTGCCCGTGTCATTATTCATGTCCTTCTATCCCTGCAAATTTCAACCTGAGAAAGGATGCTGGGTCGAATTCAATGCATAAAAACTCACCACTAAGCTGTGCAATCTTATTACCGAAGCAGGAAAGGTGGAAGCAATTTCAATTACAGCTGCAACAGAATCGGGTCAAATCGCAGTCACATGCTTGACTGTTGTTCTTATAGTTATTTCTTCTCTACGTGGGCTGAAGTTACACAGTGAGGGATCAATTACTATTGCCAGACATACATAAGGGGGCGTATGAAATGCTGAAGTTGTGAGACCAGAGCAGGTTTTTATTGACATAGACCATTCACTGTTCGAACATCAGTCTTAGGAATTAGACAGAGAGCGATTTTGAGCAAAATTTGAGCAGGGACATTTACGCCATGACGTAATACCAAATTATGTGGTTACTTTGTTGTTTACCTCATCTGTGTGTTTTGCCTCATTGAGGATTTTGAAGTTATCCTCTCTATACAAAAGTTTCGTGCTTTTGCACCATTATACAAAAGATGCAGTACAATAACACCCAATGCTGTTTCAGTCCACTTGTACAGATATTGACCCCTAGAAACAGCACTATGCACTCGCCTCGAGTCTAGAAAATAATTTGCTACATTCCCATTCTTAATGCTCTTTTCATTACATTGGCTTCTGTTCTTCACAGAACCTGATTCAGCAGATCTTGTCACTGAGTCATTACTTTGGATGTGTTCAGATCATGTGAGCAGAATATCACAGTCCATAACCCAGAAGTCAGACCATACTCAGGGAACCGTACTCTGCTCTAGATCATTTCATGAACACCAGGAAGGAATATCTATGATCTTCAAAATTTACTCACCTGTTTTTCAGAAGCAAGGTAAACAATTCCAGGTTTCTGCTTTTGTTGTCACACCGACAAGGTTGTAATTGCTGGAACCAGTTGAGACTGTCCGCTCTTCCATATCAATTTTCTCCCCAGGAAGTGTTAAGATGATGGTCTGAATGGGATTCTTCAAAAAAGAAGAATCTTTTTATCGATTGATTTCTGGTTTAGGGCCGACCAGGCTTCCGCTGGTCCTCTACTTTAGCGCTGATCACAGCAGTTTCCCGCAGTCTTCAGCGTTTTTGTAGCAAGTACCTTCGAGGATGACATCAAAAGATATTTGCTGTTACTGTATGATACTCTACCAATAGAGACAGCTCTATCAATGGAGGCAGCTCAGTCCGCTGGGATGGGAAAATTTCTGCAGTGTGTCCTGCGGATCAGATACAATGCACTTTATCATTCAGATCATACAGAGTGAGAGTGCTCGAAAAGGCAAAGCTAGATTTCCCCACAGGAGTTTATTGTAGGTGGAACAATACCAGTGGCATTACCCGAACCGAGGAAAGAACAGTCTCAGAAGTCCATTTGGCAAGTTTACTTTTCAGACTCTGGTCACCATGCTCCACGAGCCCTGCAGCTTGTGGGCAATAAGCACAATGAAGTTGGTGGTGGATCCCAAAATGAAAGTATAATTCTTCATTAATATGTCCAATAAAATGGGGGTGAGGGTGGAGGGTGGCATTGTCAGAAGGTAGACAATATCAAATACCAAAGCAGGTCATAATCTCCTTGAGTAAAACATTTACAACAGTTTTAGCAGTAGTGTTGGAAGTGGGGTAAGCTTGAACCCATCAAGGAAAAGAAAATCTACAATGACCAAAACATAATTATAGTACTGACACTTTTGCAACTCAATGAAGTCTTTAAACATCTTTTGCAGTTGGCATTAGGTGGTCAGAGGTCGACTCACACTTGTCAGAGAACGTAGAACATAGAAAGTACAGCACAAAACAGGCCCATTCATCCACGATGTTCTGCCGCGATTTAATCCTAATGTAAAATATAATAACAACCTACACACCCCTCAATTCACTGCTATCCATGTGCAAGTCTAGAAGTTGCTTAAATGTCCCCAATAACTCTGCTTCCACCACTACCACTGGTAACGTATTCCATGCATTCACAGCTCTCTGTGTTAAAACAAAAACTACTTCTGATATCTCCTTTATACCTTCCTCCTAATATCTTCAAACTCTGAGTTCTCATACCAGTCAATCTTGTCCTGGGGAAAATACTCTAGCTATTGACTCTATCTATTCCTCTCATTATTTTGTACACCTCTATCAGGTCTTCTCTCTTCCTCCTTCTCTCCAGAGAGATATCCGAGCCTATTCAACATTTTTTTCATAAGCCAAGCCCCCCAGTTCAAGCAGAATCCTGGTAAACCTTCTTTGCAGCCTCTCCCAAGCCTCTGTATCTTTCCTACAGTCGGGCAACCAGAACTGGACACAATATTTCAAGTATTACTTCACCAGGGACTTGTAGAGCTGCAGCAAAACGTCACAGCTCTTAAACTCTGTCCCCCCGTTGATGAAAGCCGAAACTCCATATGCTTTCTTGACAACCTTATCCACTTGTATTGCAACTTTGAGGGATCTATGTACTTGCACATCCAAATCCCTCTGTTCCTCCACACTGCCTTAAATCCTATCTTTAATCCTATATTCAGCATTCGAGCTCCACCTTCCAACATGCATCATTTCGCATTTATCCAGGTTGAACTCAATCTGCCATTTCTCAGCCCAGCTCTGCATTCTGTCTATGTCGCGCTGCAGCCTACAGAGCCATTTATACTATCGCGGACACCTCCAAACTTTATGTCATCTGCAAATTTACTAACCCTCCCCTCAACCTACTCATCCAAGTCATTTAAAAAAAACTGCATAAAGCAGAGGCACAAGTACAGAACCCTGGGAGACCCCACTCAACACTGTCGTCTAGGCAGAATACTTTCTATCTACAGCCACTCTCTGCCTTCTGTCAGCCAGCGAATTCTGTGTATATCTATTTAATGCCTGGAAACAGAGTGTTGATGGAGGGTTGTCTGTTTATGTCTGATTAATGGTCGGTGATAGGGTGTGGTGCAGGGTTGTGTGTGTTTTTCTGTATATATCTGCTTAATGACAGGAGACAGACTGGTGGTGGTTGAATGCTGTGTGTGTGTATTTATGTGCATATCTGCTCAATGGAAGGAAAACAGGGCAGTGGTGGAGGGTTGTGTGTGTGTGTGTTTCTGTGTATATCTGTTTAATGGCACGAGATAGGGTTGTCCTGGAGGGGTGTGCGTGTGATTCTGTGTATGTCTATTTAAGGGCTGGAGACAGGGTGGTGGTGTGTGTGTTTCTGTGTATATCTGTTCAGTGGCAGGAGACAAGGTGGTCATGAAGGGTTGTGTGTGTGTTCCTGAAAATATCTGCTCAATGGCAGGAGGCACGTTGTTCATGGAATGTTGTGCTTGTATGTGTGTTTCTGCGTGTATCTATTTAATTGCAGGAGATAGGGTGGTGGTGGAAGATTGTGTTTGCATGTGCGTTTTTGTGTATATCTGTTTAAGGGCAGTAGGCAGGGTGTTCGTAGAAGGTTGTGTGTGTATATTTCCGTGTATAACTGTTTGATGAGAGGAGACATGGTGGTCAAGGAGGTTTGACTGAGTGTGCATGTGTGTTTCTGTGCATATGTGCTTAATGGCACGAGACAATTTGGTGTGTGTATGTTATTGTGTATATCTGTCCAATGGCAGGAGGCAGGGTGTTCATGGAGTGTTGTGCATGTGGGTGTTTCTGCGTATATCCTTTATAATGGCAGGAGACAGGGTGGCGGTGGAGGATATATGTCTGTGTTTCTGTGTCTAAGTGCTTATTGGTAGGAGACACGTTGGTGGTGGAGGTTTGTGTGCCTGTGTTTCTCTGCATATCTGTAAAATGGCAGGAGACAGGGTGGTGGTGGTGGAGGGGTATGTGCGTGTTTCTGTGTATATCCGTTTAATACCAGTAGACAGAGTGTTGGTGGAGGGTTGTCTGTCTGTTTGTTTTTTTTTCTGTGTCTGTCTGTTTAATGCTGGTGTTAGGGTGGTGGTGCAGGGATGTGTATGTTTTTCTGTAAGTATCTGCTTAATGACGGGAGACCGACTGGTGTTGGTGGAGGGTTGTGTGTGTCTGTTTCTTTGTATATCTGATTAATTGCAGGAAACAGTGTGGCGGTGGAGCGTTCTGTATGTATGTGTGTTTCTGTGTATATCTGTTTAAGGGCAGGAGACAGGGTGATGGTAGAGGGATGTGTGTGTGCTTCTGTGTATATCTGTTTTATGGGCTGGAGAGAGTGTGGTGGTGTAGGGGTGTGCGTGTGTGATTCTGTGTATATCTGATGAACGGCAGGAAACGGGGTGGTGGTCAAGAGATATGTATGTGTGTGTGTTTGTGTGTTTGTGTATATACCTGCTTAAAGGCAGGAGACAGGTGGTAGTGGAGAGTGTAGTGTCTGTATTCCTGTATCTATGTGCTTACTGGCAGGAGACAGGGTGGTGGTGGACGGTTGTGTATGCATGTGCGTTTTTGCGTATATCCATTTAAGGTCAGTAAGCAGGGTGTTCATAGAACATAGAATATAGATCATTATGGCGCAGGACAGGCCCTTCGGCCCTCAAGGTTGCGCCGACCTGTCATTCCAATCTGAAGCCTATCTAACCTACACTATTCCATGTACGTCCACTTGCTTGTCCAATGACGACGTAAATTTACTTAAAGTTGGCGAATCTACTACCGTTGCAGTCAAAGCATTCCATACCCTTACTACTCTCTGAGTAAAGAAACTACCTCTGACATCTGTCCTATATCTGTCACCTCTCAATTTAAAGCTATGCCCCTCGTGCTCGCCGTCACCATACTTGGAAAAATGCTCTCCCTGTCCATCCTATCTAATTCTCTGATTATCTTATATGTCTCTATTGAGTCACGTCTCAAACTTCACTCCAACGAAAACAGCCTCAAGTCCCTCAGACTTTCCTCAGACGACCTTCTCTCCATACCAGGCAACATCCTAGTAAATCTCTTCTGCACTCTTTCCAAATCATACTTCTTATACTTCTTATATTGCGGTGACCAGAACTGTACACAATACTCCAAGTGCGGCCGCACCAGAGTTTTGTACAGATGTAGCATAACCTCATGGCTTCAGAACTCGATCCCTATATTAATGCCTTCTTAGCCACACAGTCAACCTGGGTGGCAACTTTCAAGCATCTGTGTACCTGGACACCGAGATCTCTCTGCTCATCTACACAACCAAGAATCTTTTCATAAGCCCAGTACTTTGAATTGCTGTTCCTCCGACCAAAGTGCATCCCCTTTCACTTGTCCACATTAAACTCCATTTGCCACCTCTCAGCCCAGCTCTGCAGCTTATCTATGTCTCTCTGTAACCTCTTTCGTCACTATCCACAACTCCACCGACCTTAGTGTTGTCTGCAAATTTACTAACCCACCCTTCTACTCCCTTATCCAGGTCGTTTATAAAAATGATGAACAGCAGTGGACCCAACACCGACCCTTGCGGCACATCACTAGTAACTGAACTCCAGATGAACATTTCCCATCAACCACCACCCTCTGTCTTCTTTCAGCCGGCCAATTACTGATCCAACCTGCTATATCTCCTACAATCCCATTCCTCCGCATTTTGAACGATAGCCTACTGTGGAGAATCTTATCAAATGCGTTGCTGATATCCATATACACCACATCATCCAGTTTACTCTCATCTACCTGTTTGGTCACTTTCTCAAAGAACTCTATACGGTTTGTGAGGCACGACATAACCTTCACAAAACCGTGCTGACTCTCCCTTATCAAATTATTCTTTTCTAGATGATTGTAAATCCTGTCTGTTATAAACTTTTCCAACACTTTACCAATAACTGAAGTAAGGCTCACTGGTCTATAATTACCAGGGTTGTCTCTACTCCCCTGCTTGAATAGGGGAACCACATTTGCTATTCTCCAGTCTTCTAGCACTATTCCTGTAGACAATGACGATTTAAAGATCAATGCCAAAGGCTCGGCAACCTCCTCCCTGGCTTCCCAGAGGATCCCAGGCTAAATCCCATCCGGCCCAGTGGACTTATCTATTTTCACACTCTGTAGGATTTCTAATACCTCTTCATTGTGAACCTCAATCCCACCTAGTCTAATAGCCTGTATCTCAGTATTCTTCTCGACAGCATTGTCGTTTTCTAGAGTGAATACTGTCGAAAAATATTCATTTAGTGCTTTCTCCAGCTCCTCCGACTCTTCACACAACTTCCCATTAATATTCTTGATTGCCCCTAATTTTACTCTTGTCATTCTTTTATTCCTTAAATACCTATAGAAAGCTTTATGGTTTACCCTGATCCTATCGGCCAACAACTTCTCATGTCTCCTTCTGGCTCTTCTGAGCTCTCTCTTCAGGTCTTTCCTGGCTACCTTGTAACCCTCATGTGCCCTAACTGAGCATGCACATCTCATCCTAACATAAGCCTCCCTCTTCCTCTTGACCAGAGATTCTACTTCCTTCGTAAACCACGGCTCCTGCGCTCGACAGCTTCCTCCCTGCCTGACAGGTACATATTTATCGAGGACTCTCAGGAGCGTTTCCTTGAATAAGCTCCACATTTCTAATGTGCCCATTCCCTGCAGGTTCCTTCCCCATCCTATACTTCCTAAATCTTGCCTAATCGCATCGTAACTGCCGGTCCATCAGCTGTAAATTTCGTGGAAGTTGAGTGTGTGTGTATTTACGTGTATAACTGTTTGATGACAGGAGACAGGGTGGTCGAGGAGATTTGAGTGAGTGAGTGTGTGTTTCCGTGTATATGTGCTTACTGGCACGAGACAGTTTGGTGTGTGTGTTTTTTGTGTATATCTGTCCAATGGCAGGAGGCAGGGTGTTCATGGAGTTTTGTGTGTGCTTGTGTGTGCGTGTGTGTGTGTGTGTGTGTGTGTGTCTGCATGTGTGTGTGAGTTTCTGCATATATCTTTTTCATGGCAGGAAACAGGGTGGTGGTTGAGGGATGTGTGTGTGTTTGTGTGTATATCTGCTTAAAGGCAGGAAACAGGGTGGTGGTGGAGGGTTGTGCATTGGGTTCAGTGTCTACCTGTTTAATGTCAGGAGGCAGGATGGTTATATTGGGTTGTGTACATGTGTGTCAATGTGTATATCTATTTAAGGGCTAGAGACAGGGTGGGAGTGGAGTGTGCTGTGTGTGTGTTTCTGTGTATAACTGTTTAATGGCAGGTGGCATGTTGGTGTGGAGGGTTGCGTGTGTGCTTCTGCGTATATATGCTAAATGACAGGTGACATGATTGTGTGTGAGTGTTTCTCTGTATACCTGCTCAATGGCAGGAGACAGGATGGTCATGGAGGGTTGTGAGTGTTTCTGCGTATCTCTATTCAATGTCAGGAGACAGTGGTGTTGAAGGGTAGAGTGTCTGTGTTTCTGTGTCTGTGTGCTTAGTGGCAGGGGACAGGGTGGTGGAGGATTGTGCATGTTTCTGTGTATACCTGTTTAAGGTCAATAGACAGGGTGTTCGTAGAAGGTTGTATGTGTGTTTCTGTGTATATCTGTTTAATGGCAGGTGACAGGGTGGTGGTCGAGGTTGGTGTGTGTGTGTTTCTGTGTATATATGTTTAATTGCAGGAGACGTGGTGGTCCTTGAGGGTTGTGCGTGCGTTTCTGTGTATATCTGCTTATGGCAGGCAACAAGATGTTGGTCGGGGGTTTTGTGTGTGTTTGTGTGTGGGTGTTTCTGTGTATATCTGTTTAATGGCATAAAACAATGTGGTGGTTAACAATTGTGTGTTTGTGCATTTCTACGTATATCTGTTTAATCGCAGGGGACAGGGTTGAGGTGGAGAGTTGTGTGTGTGTGTTTCTGTGCATGTCTGTTCAATGGCAGGAGACAGGGTGATGGTGTCGAGATTAGTTTGTGTTTCTGTTTGTATCGGTTTAATCGCCAGAGACAGTGTGATGGTGGAGGGTTGTGTCTGTGTGTTAATGTGTATATCTGATTAACGGCAGCAAACGGGGTGGTGGTGGAGGGTTCTGTATATGTGTGTGTTTCTGTGTATATCTGTTTCAGGGCAGGACACATGATGGTGGTCAAGGGTTTTGTGTGTGTACTTTTGTATATCTCTGCTAAATGGCAGCAGAATAGGGTGGTGGTGGACGGACGTGTGTGTGTTTGTGTGTATATCTGTTTAATGTCAGCAGACAGGGTGGCGGTCGAGGATTGTGTGTGTATGTGTTTTTCTATGTATATCTGTTTAGTGGGCAGGAGAAATGGTTGTGGTTCAATTGTAGAGTGCGTGTTTGTGTGTATATCCACTTAGTAACAGGAAATAAGGTTGTGTTGGAGGACTCTGTGTGTGTTTCTGCATATATCTATTTAATGGCTGCTGACAGGGAGGTAGTGGTGATTTGTGTGTTTCTGTATATATATATATATTGAATTGCAGGAGACAGGCTGGCAATGGAGGGTTGTGTATGTGCTTCTGTGTATATCTGTTTTAGGGCAGGAGACAGGGTGATGGTTGAGGGTTGTGTGTGTGTGTATTTCTGTGTATATCTGCTCAATGGCACGAGAACAGTGTGGTGGTGGAGGGTTGTGTGTGTGTTTGTGTGTGTTTCTGTATATATCAGTTTAATACCAGGAGACAGAGTGTTGGTGTAGGGTTGTCTGTGCGTTTTTGTTTGTGCCAGTCTCTTTAATGGTCGTTGATAAGGTGGTGGTGCAGGGTTGTGTGCATTTTCTGTATATATCTGCTTAATGACAGGAGACAGACTGGTGTTCGTGGAGGGTTGTGTGCATGTGTGTTTCTGTGTATATCTGTTTCAGGGCAGGAGACAGGGTGGTGCTGAAGATATGCGTGTATGTTTCTGTGTACATCTGTTTATTTGCAGGAGACAGTGTGTTGGAGGAGGATGGTATGTGTGTGTGTTTCTGTGTATATATGTTTAATTTCAGGAGACAGGGTGGTGGTGAGGGATTTGTATCTGTGTTACTGTATATATCTGTTTATGGGTAGGAGATGGGGTGTCATGGAGGTTTGTGTATGTGTGTGTGTTTCTGTGTATATCTGTTTAAGGACTGGTGACAGGGTGGTGGTGGAGGGTTGTGTGTGTATTTCTGTATATCTCTGCTTAATAATAGGAGAACAAGGTGGTGTTGGAGGATTGTGTGTGTGTGTTTCTGTGTATAACTGTTTAATAGCCGGAGACAGGGTGGTGCTGGAGTTTTGTGTGTGTATTTCTGGACATATCTGTTTAATTAGAGGACACAGGTGGAGGGTTGCGTGTGTGTTTCTGTGTATACCTGCTCAATGACAGGAGACAAATTGGGTGTCAAGGATTGTGTGCGTGTGTGTGTGTTCCTGTGTATATCTGTTTAATGGCAGAAAACAATGTGGTGGTGAAGGGGTTTGTGTGTGTTTCTGTGTATATCTGTTTAATTGCAGGAGACAGCGTGGTGGTGAAGGGTTGTGTGTGTGTGTTTCTGTGTATGTCTATTTAATGGCAAGAGACAGGGGGATAGTGTCGAGATGTGTGTGTTTCTTTTTATACCTGTTTAATTGCCGGTGAGTGTGTGATGGTAGACCATTGTGTGTGTGAGTGTGTGTGCGTGTGTTTCTGTGTAGATCTGTGTAATAGCAGGAGTCAGTGTGGTCCTGACTGATTGTGTGTGTGTTTCTGGGTATATTTGTTTAATGGCAGAAAACAATGTGGTAGTGAAGGGTTGTGTGTGTGTGTGTTTCTGTTATATTTGTTTAATGGCAGGAGACAGGAAGGTGTTTTAGAGATTTGTGTGTATTTCTGTGTATATCTGCTAATTGTTCAGAGGGTGCAGGGTTGTGTGTGTATGTGCTTCTGTATATATCTGCTTGATAGCGTGAGACAACGTGGCGGTGGAGGCTTGTGTTTTGTGTTTTAGTGTATATCTGATTAGTGGCAAGAAACAGGGTTTTGGTGGAGAGTTGTGTGTGTTTCTGTGTATATCTATTTAATGGAAGGAGACAGTGTGATGATGGAGGGTTGTGTGTGTTTCTGCATATATCTGCTTATTGGCAGGAGACAGGGTAGTGGTGGAAGGTTGTGTGCTGGTGTTTCTGTCAATACAGTTTAATAACAGGAGACAGGTATTGGTACAGGTTGATGTGCATGTTTTTCTGCATTTTACGTGAACCGTGCAATTTGCTGCAGAGACATTCACACCTGGACACGAGCCACAATGATAATAACTGAGTTGGAAACGTGTTGGAACTGAGTTGGAAGAGTGTCTATTTTTTAACGTTTTCAAGATGTCAATTTCAGCAACGCGCTATTGGAAACAGAAAGGTGAAAGGTACAATGGCTTCAACTTTCAGTGCTGGATGCCACTGAGCCGCAGGAGGGGCGACTGTGACTTGTTTCTGTAGTGTAGTGGTCATCACGTTCGCCTGACGCGCGAAACGTCCCCAGTTCGAAACTGCTTTGTTCTACAACTGCAGCCTTTGACATAGACAAGAACCAAGCTTTCTTGCTTACTTTCCCATCTGCAAACCTGCCTTCGAATTTGCTTGAACAAATCTGCTCTCGAAGTGAACTGCAATACAATCCCATTTAAATACTGTGGAAAGAATTGTAAATGATGATATGCGTTCTGTTTGAGAGTAGTTACAGCCTTCTGATCCTTCCACGAAAAGCAGTACCGAATTTGCATTCCTTGCGCAGGCGGCCCGGTTCAAAGACAGGGAAGATACTGATGCGCTGGTGTCACAGTGCACCACGGATTCCTCAACTCGTCTGTCTGTCAAATGTATCCCAAAGTCGTCTCTGAAAGACCTCATTTGGAAGGTGTCTGTCGTTATTCAACGTGCGAGAATTGGCACCAGAGGTCCTGAATCATGTTTTGGAGCAGTTCGCACGTTAGTGGCTCTTTCAATCAGCAACAGCAATGGAAGAAATTACACTCTCAGAGGAACCTTGGGATCTGTGCTGTCATAGTGTCGCTAGTATTAAGGTGCGCCCCGAGATCTAAGCCACGTTGGAACTGAAACGGAGGAATCGACAGAGAGACTACAGAATGACATCGCATTCATTTGGTTTTCTTTAAATCACTGACGAGCAGGAAAATGTAAAAGGGGAGTGCGAGTGGGGAAGTGAGGCAGTCGCAGCTCTGGAGTAACTCCTTCTTTGTGATTCACTCAGCAACCAGAGACGTGAAGGTGAATCAGGCATGAGCGCTCTTCGCATCGTGAACAAAAAGCAATCAAGGGCAGTTAGCACCTCTTCCGGAGTGGGGTGGGGTGAGGTTATTACCTTTTGACTTCTGTTACTATGTTCAGAAACTGCCTTTTGGATTGATGTGAAGAGAAACTGCATTTCTAAAAAGCACCATGGAACTTGTTAAACTTTATTGAGTTTTTCCGGAGCTTACCGTCGCAGTCTGTGGCAAAATCATTTCGTCTGTTCGACTGCTCACGGGAAAGGTCGTATTGTGAAACCCTGCAGAAACGAACGACTTCCTTACTTTTGCTCCGACTGACCATACTCCGTGAATGTTTCCCAGATTCTCAGTGGAGGATTTTTGCAGCTGAAAGTTACCTCAGAAACACTGTTAATTCGTAATGTATTGTGTGAATCGCAAAACAGAAAGCAGTTAACACGGAATACAAACAAAACTGTAAAACCAAATGCATTTTCAGACACAGAGATGCATGAATGCTAAATGTGAGACGGTCCGGGTGCATGAGCCATAAAGTAATCACACAACAAACAACAGGGCAATTCCAAACTACTCTTTCAAACATACTGGAGCCAGAGTGCACCACGACTTCCCAGACAATGCTGCAAAGAAACAAAGAAAGAACATAATACGAATGAGCCATAAAAAGAGAATTTTACCAATCACAGTCTCAATTAAATTACCTTTCCCTTCCGATGTCTCCAGGACGGAAATTAAGGAAGTGGGAGAAATTCAATAACACATGACATCGAAACGATTTTCTCATTTGCCAGAAACCCAAATACCGACGAGTCGAGTTACCGTAGGACTCTGTTTCGCAACAGCGATGAAATAACAGTCTCCATTCGGTTCCAGTAAAAGCTCAACTTGCCTGGAACAGAAAGCAACAGGAGAGCTGCTTGCGATTCTCCGCGCGGGAGGTGAACAGGGCAATTCCAAACTACTCTTTCAAACATACTGGAGCCTGAGTGCACCACCACTTCCCAGACAATGCTGCAAAAAGACAAAGAAAGAACATCATACGAATGCGCCATAAAAAGTGAATTTCACCAATCACAGTCGCCATATCTCTGCCCCCTCTCCCTCTGTCCGCCTCTCTCTTACCCCCTGTATCTCGCCCACTATCTTTAACCACTTACTGTCCTCCTCTCTCTGTCCCGCACTCTCTGTCCATCTCTCTCTGTCCCCCTGTCTCTCTGTCCCCCTCTATCTCTCCCGCTCGCTGTCCCCCTCTTTCTGACCCCCTCTATCTCCCCCACTGTCTGCACCCCCTCTCTCTGTCACCCTCTCCCTGTCCTCTCTCTCTCTCTCTCTGTATCCCCCTCTCTGTACACCCCTCTCTCTGTGTCTCTCCTTTCTGTACCCCTCTCAGTGTCCCGTCTCTGACCCCCCCCCCCTCACTTTGCCACTGCGTTCTGTCCCCCCGGACTATACGCCCTCTCTGTCCCCGTCTCTGTCTCTCTGTCAACCCTCTCTTTGTCCCCCTCTCTCTGTCCTCTCTATCTCTGTCCGCCCACTCTCTGTCCCCCTCTCTCTGCCCCCCTCTCAGTGTGCCCCTCTCTCTGTCATCCCCTCTCACTGCCTGATCTCTCTCTGCCACCCCTCTCTCTGCCCACCTCTCTCTGCCCCCCTCTCTCTGCCACCCCTCTCTCTGCCCCCTCTCTCTGCCCCCCTCTCTGGACACCTCTCTCTGCCCCCTCTCTCTGCACACCTCTCTCTGTCCACCCTCTCTCTGTCCTCCCTCTCTCTGTCCTCCCTCTCTCTGTCCACCCTCTGTCTGTGCTCCCTCTCTCTGTTCCCGTGCTCTCTGTACCCCACTCTCTGTCCCCCTCTGTCTCGCCCCCCTCTGTCTCTCTCCCCCTCTGTTTCTGTCCCCCAGTCCCTGTTCCACACTCTGTGAACCCTCCCTGTCCCTCAACTCTCTGTCCCCCCACTCTCTGTACCTCCATCTCTATTCCCACCCGTTCTCCTCTCTCTGTCCCCCACGTCTCTGTACTCCCCCCCTTTGTCACCCACTCTCTGTCCCTCTCTCTCTCTCCACCTCTCTCTGTCACCCTTCTCTCTCTGACCCGCTCTCTCTGTCCCCCCCTCTCTCTGTCACCCTTCTCTCTGTCCCCCTCTCTGTCCCCCCTTTCTCTGTCCACCCTCTCTCTGTTCACCCTCTCTATGTCCCCCTCTTTGTGTCCACCTCTCTTTGTCCCGCCACTCTCTGTCCCCCTCTCTCAGCCCCCCTTTCTCTGTCTCCCTCTCTCTGCCCCCCAGTGCCCCCCTCTGTCCCCACTCTCTCTGACCCATTCACTCTGTTCCCGCTCTCTCTGTACCCCACTCTCTGTCCTCCTCTGTCTCTCCCCCCTCTCTCTGTCCCACCTCTGTCTCTCCCCCCTCTGTCTCTCTCCTCTCTGTCTCTCCCCCTCTGTCTCTGAACCCCTCTCTCTGTCCCCTCTCTCTGCAGCCCTCTCTCTGGCCCCCCTCTCGCTGTCCCTTCTCTCTATGTCCCAGCGCTCTCTGTCCCCATCTGTCTTTCCCCCCCTCCCTGTGTCCCCCCTCTGTCTCTCCCCCCTCTGTCTCTCTCCTCTCTGTCTCTCCCCCTCTGTCTCTGTCCCCCTCTCTCTGTCCCCCAGTCTCTGTTCCACACTCTCTGAGCCCCCCTCTCTCTGTCCCTCAACTCTCTGTCCCCCACTCTCTGTACC
The DNA here is from genome assembly GCF_047496795.1 of Chiloscyllium punctatum. Taxonomy (NCBI): domain Eukaryota; kingdom Metazoa; phylum Chordata; class Chondrichthyes; order Orectolobiformes; family Hemiscylliidae; genus Chiloscyllium; species Chiloscyllium punctatum. The sequence continues at coordinate 1,914,874 of NC_092739.1, forward strand.
CAGATCTCTGTTCCCCCTGTTCTCCTCTGTCTGTCCCCATGTCTCTGTACCCGCCTCTTTTTCACCCACGCTCTGTCCCCATGTCTCTGTTCATGCTCTCTCTGTCCTCCTCTGTCTGTCCCCCTCTCTATTCCGCTCTCTCTGTCGCCATTCTCTCTGTCGCCCCTCTCTTTGTACCCCCCTCTCTATACCCCTCCTCTCTCTGTCTCCCCTTTCTGTACCTCTCTCAGTCCCCCGACTATGACCCCCCTCTCTTTGTCACTACTTTCTGTCCCCCCGGACTATCCGCCCTCTCTGTCCCCCGTCTCTCTCTCTCTGTACACCCTCTCTCTGTTTTCCTCTCGCTGTCCCCCTCCTGTCTGTCCCCCTCCGCTCTGTCCCTCCCTCTCTCTGCCCCCTCTCTGTGTCCCCCTGTCTCTGTCCCCCTCTCTCTGTTCCCACTCTCTCTGAACCCCTCGCTCTGCTCCCCACGTCCCCCCTCTCTCTGTACCGCTCTCTCTGTACCGCGCTCTCTTTCCCCCCTCTCTCTGCCCTTCCCTCTGAACGCCTCTCTCTGCCCCCTCTCTCTCTGTCCCGCACTCTCTCTGGCCCCCTCTCTCTCTGTAACAGTCTCTCTGTCCCCCCCTCTCTGTCCTCCCTATCTCTGTCCCCCTCTCAGTGTCCGCCTCTCTCTGTGATCCCATTTCTCTGTCTGCTCTCTCTGTCACCGCTCTCCCTGCCCCCCTCTCTGCCCCCCTCTCTATCACCTCGCTCTCTGCCCCCCCTCTCTCTGCCCCCCCTCTCTCTGCACACCCTCTCTGTCCCTCTCTCTCTATTCCCCCTCTCACTTTCCCCACCTCTCTGTCCCCGTCTTTCTCTGTCCCCATCTCTCTCTGTCCACGTCTCTCTCTGCCCCCCCTCTTTCTGTACCCCTCTCTCTGTCCCTCCCGTCCTCCTCTCAGATTCCCCCTCTCTCTGTCATCCCCTCTCACTGTCTGCTCTCTCTGTCAACCCTCTCTCTGCCCCTCGCTCTCTGCCCCCCTCTCTGTCTCCCCTCTCTCTGCCCTCTCTCTCTGCCCCCCACTCGGAACCCCTCTCTCTGCCCCCTCTCTCTGCACCCCTCTCTCTGTTCCCCTCTCTCTGTCCACCCTTTCTCTGTCCCTCTCTCTCTGTCACCCCGTCTCAGTCCCCCCATCTATGCCCCCCTGTCTCTCTACATCCTCTCTCTGTCCATACTCTCTCTCTGTCCCCTCTCTCTCTGTCGCCCCTCTGTCTGTCACATCTCTCTCTGCCCCCTGTCTCTGTCCCCTCTCTGTCCCCCTCTCACTGTCCCCCTCTCACTGTCCCCATATCTCTGTCCACCCTCTCTCTGTCCCCCACTCTCTGTTCCCACTCTCTCTGAACCCCTCTCTCTGCTCCCCACGTCCCCCCTCTCTGTGTACCGCTCTCCCTCTGTGCCCCCTCTCTCTGCCCTCCCCTCTGAACTCCTCTCTCTGCCCCCTCTCTCTCTGTCCTGCACTCTCTCTGGCCCCCTCTCTCTATATACCAGTCTCTCTGTTCCCCCCTCTCTCTGTCCCCTCTCTCTCTGTTCCCCCTTCTATCTATCCCCACTCTTTCTGTCCCTCTCTCAGTGTCTCCCTCTCACTGTGATCCCCTGTCACTGTCTGCTCTCTCTCTGTCACCCTTCCCTCTGCACCCCCTCTCTCTGCCCCTTCTCTCTGCACACCCTCCCTGAACCCCTCTCTCTGCCTCTCTCTCTCTGTCCCCCTCTCTCTGTCCCCCTCCCACTTGCCCCCACTCTCTGTCCCCGTCTCTCTCTGATCCTGTCTCTCTGTGTCCCCCTCTCAGCGTCCCCCTCTCTCTGTGATCCCCTCTCACTATCTGCTCTCTCTCTGTCAACCCTCTTTCTGCCACCTCTCTCTGCCACCTCTCTCTGCCCCCTCTCTGAACCCCTCTCTCTGCCCCATCTCTCTGCACCACTCTGTCGGTCCCCCTCTCTTTGTCCACCCTCTATCTGTCCCCCTCTCTCTGTCACCCCGTCTCAGTCACCCCTCTCTCTGCCCCCCGTCTCTGTTCATCCTCTCTATGTCCACACTCTCTCTCTGTCCCCCTCTCTCTGTCCCACTCTCTCTGTCCACTCACTCTCTGACCCCCACTCTCTGTCCCCCTCTCTTTGTTCCCCCCCCCCCTCTGTCTGCACCCTCTCTCTCTGTCCCCTCTCTCTCTGTCCCCTCTCTCTCTGGCCACCCCTCTCTCTGACCCCCCTCTCTTTGTCCCCTCTCTCTCTGTCCCCTCTCTCTCTGGCCACCCCTCTCTCTGACCCCCCTCTCTCTGTCACCCCTCTCTCTGTCCCCTCTCTCTCTGTCCCCTCTCTCTCTGTCCCCTCTACCTCTGTCCCCCACTCTCTCTGCCCCCTATCTCTGTCCCCTCTCTCTTCCCTCACTCTCTGTCCCCCCTCTCTCTGTCCCCTCTCTCTCTCTGTGCCCTCTCTCTCTGCACCCTCTCTCTGTCCCCCACTCTCTCTGGCCACCTCTCTCTCTTACCCCTCTCTCTGTCCCCTCTCTCTCTGGCCCCCTCTCTCTCTTCCCCCCCTGTCTCTGCCCCCCTCTCTGTTCCCCCTCTCTCTGTCCCGCCTCTCTCTGTCCTCTCTCTCTCTGTCACCCCTCTCTCTTCCCCCTCTCTCTCTGTTCCCCACTCTCTGTCCCCTCTCTCTGTCCCCCCGTCTCTGTGCCCCCTCTCTGCCCCCTGTCTCTGTCCTCCCTCTCTCTGCCCCACTCTCTCTCTGTCGCCCCCTCTCTGTCCCCCGTCTCTGTCACCCTCTTTCTGTGCCCCTTGCTATGTCCCCCTCTCTCTGTCCACCCTCTCGCTGTCCCCCACTCTCTGTTCCCACTCACTCTGAACCCCTCTCTCTGCCCCCACGTCACCCCTCTCTCTCTGTCCCGATCTCCCTGTCCCCCCTCTCTCTGCCCTCCCCTCGGAACTCCTCTCTCTGCCCCCTCTCTCTCTCTGTCCCCCTCTCTCTCTGTCCCCCTCTACTTTACCCCCCCTCTCTCTGGCCCCCTCTCTCTCTGGGCCCCTCTCTCTCTGGGCCCGCCTCTCTCTGTTCCCCCTCTCCCTGTCCCCTCTCTCTCTCTGTCCCCGTCTCTCTGCCCCCACTCTCTTTGCCCCCCTCTCTCTGTCCCCTCTCTCTCTCTATCCCCTCTCTCTCTTTCCCCTCTTTCTCTGACCCCCTCTCTCTCTGTCCCCCCTCTCTCTGGCCCCCTCTCTCTGTTTCCCCCTCTCTCTGTCTCCCCTCTCTCTGTCCCCCTTCTCTCTGTACCCCTCTCAGTGTCCCCCTCTCTCTGAACCCCTCTCTCTGAACACCTCTCTCTATCCCCCGCTCTCTATCGCCCTCTCTCTATCCCCTCGCTCTGTCCCCCTCTTTGTCACCCTCTCTCTGTCCACCCTCTCTCTGTCCACCCTCTCTCTGTCACGCCTCTCTCTGCCCCCCTCTCTCTCTGCCTCCCGATCTGAACCCCTCTCTCTGCCCCCCTCTCTCTGCCCCCCTCTTTTTATACCCCTCTCTCTGTCCCCCTCCCTCTCTCAGCCTCTCTCTGTCCACCCTCTGTCTGTCCCAACATCTCTCTGTCCCTCAAAGTCTGTCCCCGTCTCTCTGTCACCCGTCTCCCTGCCCCGTCCCTCTGTCCCACTCTCGCTCAGTCCACCCTCCCTGTCCCCCTGTCTCTCCGTCTTCCCTCGCTGTCACCCCCGTTCCAACCCACTCTGTCCCCTTCTTTCTGTCCCCCCTCTCTCTGTCCCCCTCTCTGTCACCCGTCTCTCTGCCCCCTCTCTCTGTTCCCCCTCTGAACCCCTCTACTTCCCCCCCCTCTCTCTGTCCTGCACTCTCTGACCCGCTCTCTCTGTCCCCCCGTCTGCCCTGACCTCTGAACCCCTCTCTCTGCCCTCCTCTCTCTGTCCCCCACTCTCTCTATCCCCCACTCTCCCTGTCCCGTCTCTCCCTGTCCCCGTCTCTCTCTGTCCCCCTCTCAGTGTCCCCCTCTCTCTGTGATCCCCTCTTACTGTCCGCTCTCTGTCTGTCACCCTTCTCTCTGCCCCCTCACGTGCCAACCCCTCTGTCACCCCTCTCTCTGCCCCCTCTCTCTGCTCCCCATCTCTGAACGCCTCTCTCTGCCCCCCACCTCTCTCTCCCTGTCCACCTCTCTCGGTCCACCCTCTCTCTGTCCACCCTCTCTTTGTCCCCCCCGTCTCTATCCCCCCTCTCTCTCTGCCCCCATGTCTCTGTCCACCCTCTCTCTGTCCACACTCTCTCTCTGTCCCCTATCTCTGTCTCCCCTCTCTGCCCCCCTCTTTCTGTCCACCCTCTCTCTGTCCAGACTCTCCCTCTGTCCCCCTCTCTCTTTCCGCCCCTCTCTGCCCTCCTCTCTCTGTCCCCTCTCTCTGTCCCTGTCTCTCTGTCCCCCTCTCTCTATCCCCCTTTCTCTATCCCACTCTCTCTGTCCACCCTCTTTCTGTCCACACTCTCTCTGTCCACCCTATCTCTGTCCCCACGTCTGTCTGTCCCTCTAAGTCAATCCCTGTCTCTCTGTCACCCCTCGCTCAGTCCACCCTCCCTGTCCCCTTGTCTCTCTGTCTCCCCTCGCTGTCACCCCCGTTCCACCTCTCTCTCTATCCCCCTCTCTCTGTCCCCCCTCTCTCTGTCGCCCCTCTCTCTGGCCCCCTCTCTCTGTCTCCCTCTCTCTGTGATCCCCTCTCACTCTCTGCTCCCCCTCTGTCCCCCATCTCTCTGTCCCCCTCTCTGTGACCCCCTCTCTGCCCCCTCTTTCGGTCCACCCTCTCTCTGTCCATACTCTCCCTCTGCCCCTCTCTCTTTCCCCCCTCTCTCTGTCCCCGTCTCTCTGTCGCCCTCTCTCTATCCCCATTTCTCTATCCGCCTCTCTCTGTCCACCCTCTCTCTGTCCACACTCTCTCTGTCAACCCTCTCTCTGTCCCCACGTCTTTCTATCGCTCACCCCTCTCCCTGCCCCCTCCCTCTGTCCCACTCTCGCTCAATCCACCCTCCCTGTCCCCTTGTCTCTCTGTCTCCCCTCACTGTCACCCCCGTTCCACCTCTCTCTGTCCCCTTCTCTCTGTCCCCCATCTCTCTATCCCCGCTCTCTGTATCCCCCTCTCTCTGTCCCCCTCTCTCTGACCCCCCTCTCTCGGTCCCCCTCTCTCTGTCCACCCTCTCTCTGTCCCCCTATCTGTGTGATCTCCTCCCTCTGCCCCCTCTCTGTCACCGTCTCACTGTCCCCCCTCTCTCTGCCCCCCCTCTGTCCCTCTCTCTCTGTCCCCCTCTCTCTGTCCCCCTCTCTCTGTCCTCCCCTCTCTTCCCCGTCTGTCTGCCCCCTCTCTCCCCGCTCTCTGTCCCCACTCTCTCTGTCCCATCTTTCTGTACCCCCCTCTCTGTCGCCATCTCTCGGCACCCTCTCTGTCAGCATCTCTCTGTCCGTCCTCTCTCTGTCCCCCTCACTCTGTCCCCCACTCTTTGTCCCCCCTCGCTCTGACCCCCTTTCTCTCCCCCTCTATCTGTCCCTCTCTCTCTCTGTTCCCGTCTCTCTATGTCCCCTCTCTCTGTCCCTCTCTCTCTGTCCCCCTTTCTCTGTCCCTCTCTCCCTCTGTTCCACTCTCCCTCTGTCCCCCTCTCTCTTTCCCCATCTCTCTGTCCCCCACTCTATCTGTCGCCCTCTCTCTGCCCCCTCTCTGTCACCGTCTCTCTGACCTCCACTCTCTGCCCCCCCACTGTCCCCCCTCTCTCTGTCCCCCTCTCTCTGTCCCCCTCTCTCTGTCCCCCCCCTCTCTTCCCCGTCTCTCTGCCCCCTCTCTCCCCGCTCTCTGTTCCCCGTCTCTCTGTCCCCCACTCTCTTTGCCCCCCTCTCTCTGTCCCCTCTCTCTCTCTATCCCCTCTCTCTGTTGCCCCTCTCCCTGTCCCCCTCTCTCTAACCCCCTTCCTTCTCACTTCCTCTCTCTCTATCCCCCCTCTCTGTCCCCCTCCATCTGTCCCCCTCTCTCTGTCCCCCCTCTCTGTCACCCTCTCTCTCTGTCCCCCCTCTCTCTGCTCCCCTCTCCTTCTGTCCTGCTCTCACTTTCACCCTCTCTCTGACCCCCCTCTCTCTATTACCCCCTCTCTCTGTCCCCCTCTCTCTCTGTTCCACTCTCTCTGCCCCCCTCTCTCCCCCACTCTTTGTTCCCCTCTCTGTTGCCTTCTCTCTGCCCACTCTCTGTCCCCGGCTCTCTGTGCCCCTCTCTCTGAACCCCTCTCTCTGCCCCCCTCTCTCTGGCCCCCTCTCTCTCCCACTCTGTCCCCAACTCCCTGTCCCCCTCTATCTCTGTCCTCCGCTCTCTGTCCCCCCTCTCTGTCCCACTCTCTCTGTCCCTCTCTATCCCCCGCAATCTGTCCCCCTCTCTTTGTTGCCCTATCTCTGCCAACTCTCTGTCCCCCTCTCTGCCGAATCTCTGTCCCCCATTCTCTGCCCTCTCTCTCTCCGACACTGTACCCCTCTCTCTGTCCCGCTCTCTCTGACCCCCTATACTTCCCCCTCTTTCCATCCCTCTCTCTCTGACCCCCTATCTCTCTCCCTCATCTCCCTCACTCTCTGTGCCCCTCTCTCTGTCATCCTCTCTCTGCCCCGCTCACCCTCCAGCCCGCCTCTCTCTGTCCCCCCTCTCTGTCCCCCTCTCTCTCTCTGTCCCCCTCTCTCTGGCTTCCCCTCTCTCTGTCCGAGTCTATCTCTGTCCCCCTCTCTCTCTCTGTCCCCCTCTTCTCTCTATTCTCCTCTCTCTGTCCCCCTCTCTCTCCCCCGCTCTCTGTCTCCCTATCTCTGTTGCCCCCTCTCTGCTTACTCTCTGTCCCCCTTTCTCCGTCGCCCTCTCTCTGTCCCACTCTCTCTGTCCCCTCCCTCTCTGCTCACCTCTATCTCCCCCACTCTCTGTCCCCTCTCTTTCTGTCACCCTCTCTCTGACCCCCCTCTCTGCCCCCTATCTCTGACCTCCTCTCTCTGCCCCCCTCTCTCTCTCCCATTCTGTACCTCAGTCTCTGGCAACTTCCATCTGACCTCCTCAACCACCCCCCACTCTCCGTCCCCCTCTCTCAAAACCCCTCTATCTCCCTCATTCTCTGTGCCTCTATCTCTGTCGCCATCTCTCTGCCACCGTCTCCCTCCCACCAGCCTCTCTCTGTCCCCCTCTATCTTTGTCCCCCTCTATCTGTTACCCCGTACCCCTCTCTCTGTACCCCCTCTCTCTCTGTCCCCCTCTCTCTCTGTTCCCCTCTCTCTGTCCGTCTCTATCTCTGTCCCCCTCTCTCTATGTCCCCCTCTTCTCTCTGTCCTCCTCTCTCTGTCCCCCTGTCTGTCTCCCCCACTCTCTGTCCCCCTCTCTCTGTGCCCTCTCTCTAACCCCCTCTGTCTGCCACCCTCTCTCTCTCTACAACTCTGTACCCCTCTCTCTTTCCCCCACTCTCTGTCGCCCCTCCCTCTGAACCCCACTATCTCCCCCTCTCTCTGTCCTGCTCTCTCTGACCCCCTCTACCTCCCCCTATTTCCGTCCCCGTCTCTCTGACCCCCTCTATCTCTCTAACACTCTGTGCCACTCTCTCTGTCGCCCTCTCTCTTTCCCCTTCTCCCTGCCACCCGTCTCTGTCCCCCTCTCTCTCTGTCCTTCTCTCTCTGTCCCCCTCTCTCTGACCCCGTCTATCTACCCACTCGCTGTCACCCTCTCTTTGCCATCCTCTCTCTCTTCCCACTCTCTGTCCTGCCTCTGTCTGTCCACACTCTCTGTCCCCCTATCTCTGTCGCCTTCTCACCGACCCCCTCTCTCTGTCCCCTCTCTCTCCGTCCCCCTCTGTCTGACCCCCTCTATCTCCCCCACTCCCTTTCCCCCTCTCTCTGTCCCCTCTCGCTGACCACCACTATCTCCCCATTCTCTGCCCTTGTCTCTGTCTCCCTCTCTCTTTGTCCCCCTCTCTCTGTCCCCCCTCTCTCTGTCACGGCTCTCTCTCCCCCAATCTCTGTCCACTCTCTCTGTCCCCCCCTCTCTGTCCCCCTCATTCGGACCCCCTCTATCTCACCCACTCTATGTCCCCGCTCTCTGTCCCCCTCTCTCTCCGCCCCATCACTCTGTCCCACTCTCTCTGTTGCCCTCTCTCTGCCCCCTCTCTCTCTGAACCCCCCGTCCCCTTCTCTCTCTGTCCCCCTCCCTCTCTGCCCCCTCTCTCTATCCCCCTCTCTGTCGCTCTCCCTCTCTGTCCTCTCTCTCTGCCCCCTCTCTCTGTCGCCCTCTCCCGTCTCCCTCTCTTTGTCGCCCTCTCACGTCTCCCTCTCTCTCCCTACTCTCTGCACCCCTCTCTCTCTGCCTCCGTCTCTCTCTGCCCCCCTCACTCTGTCCCCCTCTGTCAGCCCCATCTCTCTCTGCCCCCCTCTCTCTCTGACCCCCCTCTCTCTGTCCCACCCTCTCTCTGTCCCGCTCTCTCTCTGTCCATCACTCTCTCTGTCCCCCTCTCTCTCACTGTCCCCCATCTCCCTGTCCTCCTCTCTCTGTCCCCTCTCTCTGTCCCGTCTCTCTCTGCTCCCCTCTATCTCCCCACTCTCTGACCCCTCTCTCTCTGTCCGCCTCTCTCTGTCCCCCCTCTCTCTGTCACTCTCTCTCTATGCCCCCCTCTGTCTGTCCCGCTATCTCTGACACCCTCTCTCTGCCCCCTCTAACTAACCCACTCTGTACCCGACTCACTGTCCCCCTCCCTCTTATCTCCTCTATCTCCCCCACTTTCCATCCCCCTCTCTCTAATCCCCTCTATCTCCCTCATTCTCTGTGCCCCTGTCTCTGTCGCCCTCTCCCTGCCTCCTTCTCCCTCCCACCGGCCTCTCTCTGTCCCCTCCCTCTAACCCCCTCTCTCTCCCGCGCTCTCTGTCGCCCACTCTCTGCCCCCACTCTCTCTGCCCCCTCTCTCTGTCCCCCTCTCTCTCTGCCCCCTCTCTCTGTCGCCCTCTCTCTGCCCCCTCTATCTCTCCCCCCTCTCGCTCTTCCCCCTCTTTCTGTCGCCCTCTCTCTGTCCCCTCTCTCTCTGCTCCCCTCTATCTCCCCAACTCTCTGTCCCCTCTCTCTGTCACCCTCCCTCTGTCCCCCCTGCCTCTGTCCCCCTCTCTCTGTCCCTCTCTACCTCCCCCCTCTCTGACCCCCTATCTCTGACCCCCTCTCTCTGCCCCCCCTCTCTCTCCCACTCTGTAACCCAGTCTCTGGCTCCCTTCCTCTGACCTCCTCTATCTCCCCCACTTTCCGTCCCCCTCTCTCAATCCCCCTCTATCTCCTTCATTCTCTGTGCCCCTGTCTCTGTCGCCGTCTCTCTGCCTCCCTCTCCCTCCCACCCACCTCTCTTTGTCCCCCTCTATCTTTGTCCCACCCTATCTGTTCCCCCGTCCCCCTCTCTCTGTCCCCCCTCTCTCTCTGATCCCCTCTCTCTGTCCGCCTCTATCTCTGTCCCCCTCTCTCTCTGTCCACCCTTCTCTCTGCCCTCCTCTCTCTGTCTACATCTCTCTCCCCGCTCTCTGTCTCCCTCTCTCTGTTGCCCTCTCTCTGCTTACTCTCTGTCCCCCTCTCTCTGTGCCCTCTCTCTGCCACCCTCTCTCTCTCCAACTCTGTACCCCTCTCTCTGTCCCCCACTCTCTGTCCCCCTCCCACTGTCCCCCACTATCTCCACTCTCTCTGTCCCGCGCTCTCTGATACCTCTACCTCCCCCTCTTTCCGTCCCCGTCTCTCTGACCCCCTCTATCTCCCTCACCCTCTGTGCCCCTCTCTCTGTCACCCTCTCTCTCTGTCCACCTCTCTGCCCCCTCTCTCTCTGTCCCCCCTCTCTGTCCCCTCTCTCTGACCCCCTCTATCACCCCCACTCTCTGCCACCCTCTCTCTGCATCCTCTCTCTGTCCCCTACTGTCCTGCCTCTATCTGTCCACCCTCTCTGTCCCACTCTCTCTGTAGCCCTCTCTCTGACCCCCGCTCTCTGTCCTCTCTCTCTGTCCCCCTCTCTCAGACCCCCTCGATCACCCCACTCTCTGTCCTCCTCCCTCTGTCCCCTCTCTCTGACCCGCTCTATCTCACCCAATTTCTGCCCCTCTCTCTGTCCCTCTCTTTTTGTCCCCCTCGCACCGATCCTCTCTCTGTCTCCCCTTCTCCCCCCCCACTCTCTGTCCCCTCTCTGTCCCCCTCTCTTTCTGTCCCCCTCTCTCTGCCCCCCTCTCTCTCCGTCTGTACCCCTCTCTCTGTCCCCAACTCTCTGTCCCGCCTCCCTCTGTCCCCTCTATCTCCCCCCTCTCTGTCCCACTCTCTGAAATCCTATACTTCCACCTCTTTCTGTCCCCCTTTCTCTGATCCCCTCTATCACACTCGCTCGCGGTGCCCCTCCCTCTGTCGTCCTCTCTCTGCCCCGCTCTCCCTCCAGCCCGCCCCTCACTGTCCCCCTCTCTGTCCCCCTCTCTCTCTGTCCCCTCTCTGTGTCCCCCTCTCTCTATGACCCCTTTCACTATCCCCATCTCTCTCTGCCACATCACTCTGTCCCCCTCTCTCCCTGTCGCTCTCTCTGCCCCCTCTCTCTCCGCCCACCTCTCACTGTCCCTCTCTCTCTGCCCCCTCTCTCTTACCCCCTCTCTCCGTCGCCCTCTCTCTGTCCCCCTCTCCCTCTCCCCCCTTCTCTGTCCCCTCTCTTTGTCCCCTCTCTCTCCCTGCTGCCCTCTATCTCCCCCACGCTCTGTGCCCTCACTCTCAGTCACCCTCTCCCTGAACCCTCTCTCTCTGTCCGCCTCAACCTCTGTCCCCTCCTCTCTCTGTCCCCCACTTCTCTCTGTCTCCCCCTCTCTCTGTCTGCCTCTCTCTCTGTCCCCCTCTCTCTCTGTCCCCCTCTCTCTCCCTGCAATCTGTTGCCCTCTCTCTGCTTACTCTCTGTCCCCCTCTCTCTGTGCCCTCTCTCTGACCCCTCTCTCTGTCCCCCTCTCGCTCTGTCCCCCTCTCTCTCTGCCCCCACTCACTGTCCCCTCTCTCCATCGCCCTCTCTCTGTCCCCCTTTCTCTGACCCCCGCTCTCCCCCCCTCTCTCTCCCACTCTGTACCCAAGTCTCTGGCCCCCTCCCTCTGACCTCCTCCATCTCCGCCACTCTCCGTCCTCCTCTCTCAAACCCCCGCTTTCTCCCTCATTCTCTGTGACCCTGTCTCTGTCGCCCTCTGTCTGCCCCCGTCTGCCTCCCACCCGCCTCTCTCTGTCCCCCTCCATCATTGTCCCCCTCTGTCTGTCCCCCCGTCCCCCTCTCTCTGTCCCCCCTCTCTCTCTATCCCCCTCTCTCTCTGTTCCCCTCTTCTCTCTGTCCCCCTCTCTGTCCCCCCTCTCTCCCCCGCTCTCTGTCTCCCTCTCTCAGTTGCGCTCCCTCTGCTTACTCTCTGTCGCCCCTCCCTCTGACCGCCACAATCTCCCCCTCTCTCTGTCCCGCTCTCTCTAACCCCCTCTACCTCCCCCTATTTCCGTCCTCCACTCTCTGACCCCCTCTCTCTCTCTCACTTTCTTTACCACTCTCTCTGTCGCCCTCTCTCTGTCGCCCCTCTCCCGCCAACCCGCCTCTCTCTGTCCCCCTCTCTCTGACCCCCTCTACCTCCCCCAAGCTCTGTCACCCTCTCTCTGCCCTCCTCTCTCTGTCCCCCCTCTCTGTCCTGCCTCTATCTGTCCACACTCTCTGTCCCCCACTCTCTGTCGCCCTTTCTCTGTCCCCCTCTCTCTGTCCCCTCTATCTGTCCCCCTCTCTCTGACCCCCTCCATCTCCCCCACTCCCTGCCCTCTCTCTCTGACCACCGCTATCTCCCCACTCTCTGCACCTCTCTCTGACGCCTCTCTCTTTATCCCACTCTCTCTGCCCCTCTCTCTCTGCCACCCCTCTCTCTCCCCCAATCTCTGTCCACTCTCTCTGTCCCCCTCTCTCTCTGCCCCCTCTCTCTGTCCCTCTCTCTCTGTCCCCCACATTCGGACGCCCTCTATCTCACCCACTCTCCTTCACCGCTCTCTGTCCCCCGCTCTCTCACCCCCACTCTCTGTCCATCTCTCTGTGTCCCCCTTTCTCTGTCCCCTCTCTCTCTCTCTCCCCACTCTGTACCCCTCTCTCTGTCCACCACTCTCTGTTAACCCTCCCTCTGACACCCTCTATATCCCCCTCTCTCTCTGTCCCTCTCTCTCAGACCCCCACTATCTCTTCCACTCTCTGTCCCCCCTCTCTGTTTCCCTCTCTCTCTGTCCCCCTCCCTCTCTGTCCCCCACTATCTCCCCCTCTCTCTGTCCCGCTCTCTCTGACCACCTCTACCTCCCCCTCTTTCCGTCCCCCTCTCACTGACACCCTCTATCTCCCTCACTCTCTGTGCCCCTCTCTCTGACACACTCTCTCGGTCTCCCGTCTCCCTCCCACCCGCCTCTCTCTGTCCTCAACTCTCTCTCTTTCCCCCTCTGTCTCTGACCCTCTATCTCTGACCCCCTCTATCTCCCCTACTCTCTGTCACCCCCTCTCTGCACTCCTCTCTCTCTGTCCCCCCTCCCCCGCCGTCCTGCCTCTATCTGTCCACCCTCTCTGTCCCCCTCTCTCTGTCCCCTCTCTTTCTGTCCACTTCTCTCTGTCGCCCTCTCTCTGACCCCCTCTACCTCCCCCACTCTATGTCACCCTCACTCTGCCGTCCTCTCTGTACTGCCTCTATCTGTCCCCCCTCTCTGTCCTGCCTCTATCTGTCCACCCTCTCTGTCCCTCTCTCTCTGTCGCCCCCTCTCTATCCCCCTCTCTCGGTCGCCTCTCTCTCTGTCCCCCTCTCTCTGACCCTCTCTCTCTGACCCACTCTATCTCCGCCACTGTCTGCCCCTCTCTCTGTCCCCCTCTCTCTTTGTCCCCTCTCTCTGTCTCCGCTCTCTCTCCCCCACCTATGTCCCCTCTCTCAGTCCCCCTCTCTCTGTCCCTCTCGCTCTCTCCCCCTTCCTCTGTCCCCCTTCTCTCTCCCCTGCTCGCTGCCCCCACTCTCTGACCACCTCTCTCTGACCACCTCTATCTCCCCCTCTGTCCCTTCTCTCTCTGACCCCCTCTATCACCCCCACTCACTGTCCCCCTCTCTCTGTCACCCTCTTTCTGCCCCACTCTCTCTCCCACCCGCCTCTATCTCTCCCCCACTCTCTGCCCCCCTCTCTCTGTCATCCACTCCCTGTCCCCCTCTCACTGTCCCCTCTGTCTCTGTACCACCTCTCTCTGTTCCCCTCTCTCTGTCCCCACTCTCTGTCCATCTCTCTGTGTCTCCCTTTCCCTGTTCCCTCTCTCTCTCCCCACTCTGTACCCCTCTCTCTGTCCCCGACTCTCTGTTAACCCTCCCTCTGACCCCCTCTATATCCCCCTCTCTCTCTGTCCCTCTCACTCATACCCCCTCTATCTCTCCCACTCTCTGTCCCCACTCTCTGTTTCCCTCTCTCTCTGTTCCCCCTGTCTCTGTCCCCCTCTCTCGGTCCCTCCCTCCCTGTCCCCCACTATCTCCCCCTCTCTCTGTCCCGCTCTCTCTGACCACCTCTACCTCCCCCTCTTTCCGTCCCCCTCTCACTGACACCCTCTATCTCCCTCACTCTCTGTGCCCCTCTCTCTGTCACCCTCTCTCGGTCTCCCGTCTCCCTCCCACCCGCCTCTCTCTGTCCCCCTCTCTCTCTCATTCCCCCTCTCTCTCTGTCCCTCTATCTCTGACCCCCTCTTTCTCCCCCACTCTCTGTCACCCTCTCTCTGCACTACTCTCTCTGTCCCCCCACTCTGTCCTGCCTCTATCTTTCCACCCTCTATGTACCCTCTCTATCTGTCTCCCCTCTCTGAACTGACTTTATCTGTCCACCCTCTCTGTCCCCCTCTCTCTGTCCCCTCTCTTTCTGTCCACTTCTCTCTGTCGCCCTCTCTCTGACCCCCTCTACCTACCCCACTCTCTGTCACCCTCACTCTGCCGTCCTCTCTGTACTGCCTCCATCTGTGCCCCCTCTCTGTCCTGCCTCTATCTGTCCACCCTCTCTGTCCCACTCTCTCTGTCGCCCTCTCTCTATCCCCCTCTCTCGGTCGCCTCTCTCTCTGTCCCACTCTCTCTGACCCCCTCTCTCTCCCCAACTCTCTGCCCCTCTCTCTGTCCCCCTCTCTCTTTGTCCCCTCTCTCTGTCTCCCCTCTCTCTCCCCCACTCTATGTCCCCTCTCTCTGTCCCCCTCTCTCTCTCTTTCCCCTTGTCTCTGTCCCTCTCTCTCTGTCCCCGCCCCTCTGTCCCCCACATTCTGACTGCCCCTAACGCTCCCACTCTCTGTCCCCGCTCTCTGTCCCCCTCTCTCAGACCCCCTCTATCTTTCCCACTCTCTGTCCCCTCTCTCTGATCCCCCACTCTCTGTCCCCTTCTCTCTCTGTTTCCCCTGTCTCTGTCCCCCTCTCTCAGTCCCCCTCTCTCTGTCCCTCTCGCTCTGTCCCCCTTCCTCTGTCCCCACTCTCTCTCCCCTGCTCGCTGCCTCCTCTCTCTGACCACCGCTATCTGACCCCCTCTATCTCGCCCTCTGTCCCCCTCTCTCTGAACCCCTCTATCTCCCCCACTCTGTCCCCGTCTCTCTGTCACCCTCTTTCTGCCCCACTCTCTCTCCCACCCACCTCTATCTCTCCCCCACTCTCTGCCCCCCTCTCTCTGTCATCCTCTCCCTGTCCCCCTCTCACTGTCCCCTCTCTCTCTGTACCACCTCTCTCTATGCCCCTCTCTCTGTTCCCCTCTCTCTCTCTCTGACCCTCTATCTCCCCCACTCTCTCTCCCGGTCTCTCTGAACGCTCTATCCCCCCTCTCTCTGTCCCTCTCTCTCTGCCACCCTCCATCTCCCACTCTCTCTATCCCCCTCTCTCTGACCCCCTCTACCTCCCCCTCTAAACATACACCTCTCTCTGACCCCCTGTATCTGCCTCACTCTACGTGCACCTCTCTCTGTCCCCCACTCTCTGTTAACCCTCCCTCTGACCTCCTCTATATCCCCCACACTCTCTGTCCCTCTCTCAGACCCGCTCTATCTCTCCCACTCTCTGTCCCCAATCTCTGTTTCCCTCCCTCTCTGTTCCCCCTGTCTCTGTCCCCCCTCTCTCTGTCCCACCCTCTCTGTCCCCCACTATCTCCCCGTCTCTCTGTCCCGCTCTCTCTGACCATCTCTACCTCCCCCTCTGTCCGTCCTCCTCTCACTGACACCCTCTATCTCCCTCACTCTCTGTGCCCCTCTCTCTGTTACCCTCTCTCGGTCTCCCGTCTCCCTCCCACCCGCCTCTCTCTGTCCCCCTCTCTCTCTCTTTCCCCCTCTCTCTCTGTCCCTTTATCTCTGACCCCCTCTATCTCCCCCACTCTCTGTCACCCTCTCTCTGCACTCCTCTCTCTGTCCCCCTCCTGTCCTGCCTCTATCTTTCCACCCTCTATGTGCCCTCTCTATCTCTCTCCCTTCTCTCTCCTGCCTCTATCTGTCCACCCTCTCTGTCCCCCTCTCTCTGTCCCCTCTTTTTCTGTCCACTTCTCTCTGTCGCCCTCTCTCTGGCCCCCTCTACTTCCCCCACTCTCTGTCACCCTCACTCTGTCCTCCACTCTGTACTGACTCCATCTGTCCCCCCTCTCTGTCCTGCCTCTATCTGTCCACCCTGTATGTACCCTCTCTATCTGTCTCCCCTCTCTGAACTGCCGCTATCTGTCCACCCTCTCTGTCCCCTCTCTTTCTGTCCACTTCTCTCTGTCGCCCTCTCTCTGACCCCCTCTACCTCCCCCACTCTCTGTCACCCTCACTCTGCCGTCCTCTCTTTACTGCCTCCATCTGTCCCCCCTCTCTGTCCTGCCTCTATCTGTCCACCCTCTCTGTCCCCCTCTCTCTGTCACCCTCTCTCTATCCCCCTCTCTCGGTCGCCTCTCTCTCTGTACCTCTCTCTCTGACCCCCTCTCTCTGACCCACTCTATGTCCACAACTCTCTGCCCCTCTCTCTGTCCCCCTCTCTCTTTGTCCCCTCTCTCTGTCTCCCCTCTCTCTCCCCCACTCTATGTCCCCTCTCTCTGTCCACCTCTCTCTCTGCCACCCTCTCTCTGTCCCCCTCTCCCTGTCCCCGTCTCTCTGTCCCCCACATTCTGACCGCCACTATCGCCACCACTCTCTGTCCCCGCTCTCTGTCCCCCTCTCTCTGACTCCCTCTATCTCTCCCACTCTCTGTCCCCTCTCTCTGTCCCCTTCACTCGCTGTCCCCTTCTCTCTCTGTTACCCCTGTCTCTGTCCCCCTCTCTCAGTCCCCCTCTTTCTGTCCCTCTCGCTCTGTTCCCCTTCCTCTGTCCCCCCTCCCTCTCCCCTGCTCGCTGACCCCTCTCTCTAACCACCTCTCTCTGACCCCCTCTATATCCCCCTCTGCCCCCTCTCTCTGAACCCCTCTATCTCCCCCACTCTGTCCGCGTCTCTCTGTCACCCTCTTTCTGCCCCACTCTCTCTCCCACCCGCCTCTATCTCTCCCCCACTCTCTGCCCCCCTCTCTCTGTCATCCTCTCCCTGTCCCCCTCTCACTGTCCCCTCTCTCTCTGTACCACCTCTCTCTGTCCCCCTCTCTCTGTTCCCCTCTCTCTCTCTGACCCTCTATCTCCCCCTCTCTCTCTCTCGGTCTCTCTGAACCCTCTATCCCCCCTCTCTCTGTCCCTCTCTCTCTGTCCCCTCTCTTTCTGTCCACTTCTCTCTGTCGCCCTCTCTCTGACCCCCTCTACCTCCCCCAATCTCTGTCACCCTCACTCTGTCGTCCACTCTGTACTGCCTCCATCTGTACCCCATCTCTGTCCTGCCTCTATCTGTCCACCCTGTATGTACCCTCTCTATCTGTCTCCCCTCTCTGAACTGCCGCTATCTGTCCACCCTCTCTGTCCCCCTCTCTCTGTCCCCTCTCTTTCTGTCCACTTCTCTCTGTCGCCCTCTCTCCGACCCCCTCTACCTCCCCCACTTTCTGTCACCCTCACTCTGCCGTCCTCTCTGTACTGCCTCCATCTGTCCCCCATCTCTGTCCTGCCTCTATCTGTCCACCCTCTCTGTCCCCCTCTCTCTGTCGCCCTCTCTCTATCCCCCTCTCTCGGTCGCCTCTCTCTCTGTCCCCCTCTCTCTAACCCCCTCTCTCTGACCCACTCTATCTCCCCAACACTCTGCCCCTCTCTCTGTCCCCCTCTCTCTTTGTCCCCCCTCTCTCTGTCTCCCCTGTCTCTCCCCAACTCTATGTCCCCTTTCTCTGTTCCCGTCTCTCTTCCCCCACATTCTGACCGCCACTATCGCCACCACTCTCTGTCCCCGCTCTCTGTCCCCTCTCTCTGACTCCCTCTATCTCTCCCACTCTCTGTCCACTCTCTCTGTCCCCCTCACTCTCTGTCCCCTTCTCTCTGTCCATCTCTCTGTGTCCCCCTTTCTCTGTTCCCTCTCTCTCTCCCCACTCTGTACCCCTCTCTCTGTCCCCCACTCTTTGTTAACCCTCCCTCTGACCCCCTCTATATCCCCCTCTCTCTCTGTCCCTCTCACTCAGACCCGCTCTATCTCTCCCACTTTCTGTCCCCACTCTCTGTTTCCCTCTCTCTCTGTTCCCCCTGTCTCTGTCCCCCCTCTCTCTGTCCCTCCCTCTCTGTCCCCCACTATCTCCCCCTCTCTCTGTCCCGCTCTCTCTGACCACCTCTACCTCCCCCTCTTTCCGTCCCCCTCTCACTGACACCCTCTATCTCCCTCACTCTCTGTGCCCCTCTCTCTGTCACCCTCTCTCGGTCTCCCGTCTCCCTCCCACCCGCCTCTCTCTGTCCCCCTCTCTCTCTCTTTCCCCCTCTCTCTCTGTCCCTCTATCTCTGACCCCCTCTATCTCCCCCACTCTCTGTCACCCTCTCTCTGCACTCCTCGCTCTGTCCCCACATCTGTCCTGCCTCTATCTTTCCAACCTCTATGTACCCTCTCTATCTGTCTCCCTTCTCTGTCCTACCTCTATCTGTCCACCCTCTCTGTCCTCCTCTCTCTGTCCCCTCTCTTTCTGTCCACTTCTCTCTGTCGCCCTCTCTCTGACCCCCTATACCTCCCCCTCTCTCTGTCACCCTCACTCTGCCGTCCTCTCTGTACTGCCTCTATCTGTCCACCCTCTCTGTCCCCCTCTCTCTGTCGCCCTCTCTCTATCCCCCTCTCTCGGTCGCCTCTCTCTCTGTACCCCTCTCTCTGACCCCCTCTCTTGACCCACACTATCTCTCCAACTCTCTGCCCCTCTCTCTGTCCCCCTGTCTCTTTGTCCCCTCTCTCTGTCTCCCCTCTCTCTCCCCCACTCTATGTCCCCTCTCTCTGTCCCTTCTCTCTCTGCCACCCTCTCTCTGTCCCCCTCTCTCTGTCCCCGTCTCTCTGTCCTCCACATTCTGACCGCCACTATCGCCACCACTCTCTGTTCCCGCTCTCTGTCCCCCTCTCTCTGACTCCCTCTATCTCTCCCACTCTCTGTCCCCTCTCTCTGTCCCCCTCACTCTCTGTCCCCTTCTCTCTGTCCATCTCTCTGTGTCCCCCTTTCTCTGTTCCCTCTCTCTCTCCCCACTCTGTACACCTCTCTCTGTCCCCCACTCTCTGTTAACCCTCCCTCTGACCCCCTCTATATCCCCTCTCTCTCTGTCCCTCTCACTCAGACTCGCTCTATCTATCCCACTCTCTGTCCCCACTCTCTGTTTCCCTCTCTCTCTGTTCCCCCTGTCTCTGTCCCCCCTCTCTCTGTCCCGCTCTCTCTGACCACCTCTACCTCCCCCTCTTTCCGTCCCCCTCTCACTGACACCCTCTATCTCCCTCACTCTCTGTGCCCCTCTCTCTGTCACACTCTCTCGGTCTCCCGTCTCCCTCCCACCCGCCTCTCTCTGTCCCCCTCTCTCTCTCTTTCCCCCTCTCTCTCTGTCCCTCTATCTATGACCCCCTCTATCTCTCCCACTCTCTGTCACCCTCTCACTGCACTCCTCTCTCTGTCCCCCCCTCTGTCCTGCCTCTATCTTTCCAACCTCTATGTACCCTCTCTATCTGTCTCCCTTCTCTGTCCTGCCTCTATCTGTCCACCCTCTCAGTCCCCCTCTCTCTGTCCCCTCTCTTTCTGTCCACTTCTCTCTGTCGCCCTCTCTCTGACCCCCTCTACCTCCCCCACTCTCTGTCACCCTCACTCTGCCGTCCTCTCTGTACTGCCTCCATCTGTCCCCCCTCTCTTTCCTGCCTCTATCTGTCCACCCTCTCTGTCCCCCTCTCTCTGTCGCCGTCTCTCTATCCCCCTCTCTCGGTGGCCTCTCTCTCTGTCGCCCTCTCTCTGACCCCCTCTACCTCCCCCACTCTCTGTCACCCTCACTCTGCCGTCCTCTCTGTATTGCCTCCATCTGTCCCCCCTCTCTTTCCTGCCTCTATCTGTCCACCCTCTCTGTCCCCCTCTCTCTGTCGCCGTCTCTCTATCCCCCTCTCTCGGTGGCCTCTCTCTCTGTACCCCTCTCTCTGACCCCCTCTCGTGACCCACTCTATCTCCCCAACTCTCTGCCCCTCTCTCTGTCCCCCTCTCTCTTTGTCCCCTCTCTCTGTCTCCCCTCTCTCTCCCCCACTCTATGTCCCCTCTCTCTCTGTCCCCCTCTCTCTCTGCCACCCTCTCTCTGTCCCCCTCTCTCTGTACCCGTCTCTCTGTCCCCCACATTCTGACCGCCACTATCGACACCACTCTCTGTCCCCGCTCTCTGTCCCCCTCTCTCTGACCTCCTCTATCTCTCCCACTCTCTGTCCCCTCTCTCTGTCCCCCTCACTCTCTGTCCCCTTCTCTCTCTGTTACCCCTGTCTCTGTCCCCCTCTCTCAGTCCCCCTCTCTCTGTCCCTCTCGCTCTGTCCCCCTTCCTCTGTCCCCCTCTCTCTCCCCTGCTCGCTGCCCCATCTCTCTGACCACATCTCTCTGACCCCCTCTATCTCCCCCACTGTCCCTCTCACTCTGACACCCTCTATCTCCCCCACTCTCTGTCCCCCTCTCTCTGTCACCCTCTTCCTGCCCCACTCTCTCTGCCACCCGCCTCTATCTCTCCCCCAATTCTCTGCCCGCTCTCTCTGTCATCCTCTCCCTGTCCCCCTCTTACTATCCCCTCTCTCTCTGTACCACCTCTCTCTTTTCCCCTCTCTCTGTCCCCCACTCTCTGTCCATCTCTCTGTGTCCCCCTTTCTCTGTTCCCTCTCTCTCTCCCCACTCTGTACCCCTCTCTCTGTCCCCCACTCTCTGTTAACACTCCCTCTGACCCCCTCTATATCCCCCTCTCTCTCTGTCCCTCTCGCTCAGACCCCCTCTATCTCTCCCATTCTCTGTCCCCACTCTCTGTTTCCCTCTCTCTTTGTTCCCCCTGTCTCTGTCCCCCCTCTCTCTGTCCCTCCCTCTCTGTCCCCCACTATCTCCCCCTCTCTCTGTCCCGCTCTCTCTGACCACCTCTACCTCCCCCTCTTTCCATCCCCCTCTCACTGACACACTATATCTCCCTCACTCTCTGTGCCCCACTCTCTGTCCCCCTCTCTCGGACACCCGTCTCCCTCCCACCCGCCTCTCTCTGTCCCCCTCTCTCTCTCTTTCCCCCTCTCTCTCTGTCCCTCTATCTCTGACCCCCTCTATCCCCCCCACTCTCTGTCACTCTCTCTCTGCACTCCTCCCTCTGTCCCCCCCTCGGTCCTGCCTCTATCTTTCCACCCTCTATGTACCCTCTCTATCTGTCTCCCCTCTCTGAACTGCCTCTATCTGTCCACCCTCCCTGTCCCCCTCTCTCTGTCCCCTCTCTTTCTGTCCACTTCTCTCTGTCGCCCTCTCTCTGACCCCCTCTACCTACCCCACTCTCTGTCACCCTCACTCTGCCGTCCTCTCTGTACTGCCTCTATCTGTCCCCCCTGTCTGTCCTGCATCTATCTGACCACCCTCTCTGTCCCCCTCTCTCTGTCGCCCTCTCTCTTTCCCCCTCTCCCGGTCGCCTCTCTCTCTGTCCCCCTCTCTCTGACCCCCTCTCTCTGACCCACTCTATCGCCCCCACTCTCTGCCCCTCTCTCTGTCCCCCTCTCTCGGTCTCCCGTCTCCCTCCCACCCGCCTCTCTCTGTCCCCCTCTCTCTCTCTTTCCCCCTCTCTCTCTGTCCCACTCTCTCTGACCCCCTCTATCTCCCCCACTCTCTGTCACCCTCTCTCTGCACTCCTCTCTCTGTCCCCCTCTCTGTCCTGCCTCTATCTTTCCACCCTCTATGTATCCTCTCTATCTGTCTCGCTTCTCTGTCCTGCCTCTATCTGTCCACCCTCTCTGTCCCCCTCTCTCTGTCGCCCACTCTCTATCCGCCTCTCTCGGTCGCCTCTCTCTCTGTCCCCCTCTCTCTGACCCCCTCTCTCTGACCCACACTATCTCCCCAACTCTTTGTCCCCTCTCTCTGTCTCCCCTCTCTCTCCCCCACTCTATGTCCCCTCTCTCTGTCCCCCTCTCTCTCTGCCACCCTCTCTCTGTCCCCCTCTCTCTGTCCCCGTCTCTCTGTCCCCCACATTCTGACCGCCACTATCGCCACCACTCTCTGTCCCCGCTCTCTGTCCCCCTCTCTCTGACCTCCTCTCGTGACCCACTCTATCTCCCCAACTCTCTGCCCCTCTCTCTGTCCCCCTCTCTCTTTGTCCCCTCTCTCTGTCTCCCCTCTTTCTCCCCCACTCTATGTCCCCTCTCTCTCTGTCCCCCTCTCTCTCTGCCACCCTCCCTCTGTCCCCCTCTCTCTGTACCCGTCTCTCTGTCCCCCACATTCTGACCGCCACTATCGACACCACTCTCTGTCCCCGCTCTCTGTCCCTCTCTCTCTGACCTCCTCTATCTCTCCCACTCTCTGTCCCCTCTCTCTGTCCCCCTCACTCTCTGTCCCCTTCTCTCTCTGTTACCCCTGTCTCTGTCCCCCTCTCTCAGTCCCCCTCTCTCTGTCCCTCTCGCTCTGTCCCCCTTCCTCTGTCCCCCTCTCTCTCCCCTGCTCGCTGCCCCATCTCTCTGACCACATCTCTCTGACCCCCTCTATCTCCCCCTCTGTCCCTCTCACTCTGACACCCTCTATCTCCCCCACTCTCTGTCCCCCTCTCTCTGTCACCCTCTTCCTGCCCCACTCTCTCTGCCACCCGCCTCTATCTCTCCCCCAATTCTCTGCCCGCTCTCTCTGTAATCCTCTCCCTGTCCCCCTCTTACTATCCCCTCTCTCTCTGTACCACCTCTCTCTGTTCCCCTCTCTCTGTCCCCCACTCTCTGTCCATCTCTCTGTGTCCCCCTTTCTCTGTTCCCTCTCTCTCCCCCCACTCTGTACCCCTCTCTCTGTCCCCCACTCTCTGTTAACACTCCCTCTGACCCCCTCTATATCCCCCTCTCTCTCTGTCCCTCTCGCTCAGACCCACTCTATCTCTCCCATTCTCTGTACCCACTCTCTGTTTCCCTCTCTCTTTGTTCCCCCTGTCTCTGTCCCCCCTCTCTCTGTCCCTCCCTCTCTGTCCCCCACTATCTCCCCCGCTCTCTGTCCCGCTCTCTCTGACCACCTCTACCTCCCCCTCTTTCCATCCCCCTCTCTCTGACCCACTCTATCGCCCCCACTCTCTGCCCCTCTCTCTGTCCCCCTCTCTCGGTCTCCCGTCTCCCTCCCACCCGCCTCTCTCTGTCCCCCTCTCTCTCTCTTTCCCCCTCTCTCTCTGTCCCACTCTCTCTGACCCCCTCTATCTCCCCCACTCTCTGTCACCCTCTCTCTGCACTCCTCTCTCTGTCCCCCTCTCTGTCCTGCCTCTATCTTTCCACCCTCTATGTATCCTCTCTATCTGTCTCCCTTCTCTGTCCTGCCTCTATCTGTCCACCCTCTCTGTCCCCCTCTCTCTGTCGCCCACTCTCTATCCCCCTCTCTCAGTCGCCTCTCTCTCTGTCCCCCTCTCTCTGACCCACTCTCTCTGACCCACACTATCTCCCCAACTCTCTGTCCCTCTCTCTGTCCCCCTCTCTCTTTGTCCCCTCTCTCTGTCTCCCCTCTCTCTCCCCCACTCTATGTCCCCTCTCTCTGTCCCCCTCTGTCTCTGCCACCCTCTCTCTGTCCCCCTCTCTCTGTCCCCGTCTCTCTGTCCCCCACATTCTGACCGCCACTATCGCCACCACTCTCTGTCCCCGCTCTCTGTCCCCCTCTCTCTGACCCCCTCTATCTCTCCCACTCTCTGTCCCTTCTCACTGTCCCCCTCTCTCAGTTCCTCTCTCTCTGTCCCCCTTCCTCTGTCCCCAACTCTCTCCCCTGCTCGCTGCCCCCTCTCTCTGACCACCTCTCTCTGACCCCCTCTATCTCCCCCTCTGTCCCTCTCTCTATCTGTCCCCCCTCTCTGTCCTGCCTCAATCTGTCCACCCTCTCTGTGCCCCTCTCTCTGTCACCCTCTCTCGGTCTCCCGTCTCGCTCCCACCCGCCTCTCTCTGTCCCCCCCTCTCTCTCTCTTTCCCCCTCTCTCTCTGTCCCTCTATCTCTGACCCCCTCTATCTCCCCACTCTCTGTCACCCTCTCTCTGCACTCCTCTCTCTGCCCCCCTCTGTCCTGCCTCTATCTTTCCACCCTCTATGTACCGTCTCTATCTGTCTCCCCTCTCTGTCCTGCCTCTATCTGTCCACCCTCTCCGTCCCCCTCTCTCTGTCCCCTCTCTTTCTGTCCACTTCTCTCTGTCGCCCTCTCTCTGACCCCCTCTACCTACCTCACTCTCTGTCACCCTCACTCTGCCGTCCTCTCTGTACTGCCTCTATCTGTCCCGCCTCTCTGTCCTGCCTCTATCTGTCCACCCTCTCTGTCCCCCTCTCTCTGTCGCCCTCTCTCTTTCCCCCTCTCTCTTTCGCCTCTCTCTCTGTCCCACCTCTCTCTGACCCCCTCTCTCTGACCCACTCTATCTCCCCCACTCTCTGCCCCTCTCTCTGTCCCCCTCTCTCGGTCTCCCGTCTCCCTCCCACCCGCCTCTCTCTGTCCCCCTCTCTCTCTCTTTCCCCCTCTCTCTCTGTCCCTCTATCTCTGACCCCCTCTATCTCCCCCACTCTCTGTCACCCTCTCTCTGCACTCCTCTCTCTGTCCCCCTCTCTGTCCTGCCTCTATCTTTCCACCCTCTATGTACCCTCTCTATCTGTCTCCCTTCTCTGTCCTGCCTTTATCTGTCCACCCTCTCTGTCCCACTCTCTCTGTCGCCCTCTCTCTGTCCCCTTCTCTGTCCCCTCCCTCTTTCCCCCTCTCTCTGACACCCTCTATCACCCCCACTCTCTGTCACCCTCTCTCTGTCCCTCTCTCTGACCCCCTCTATCAAACTCACTCTCTGGCCCTCTCTCTGTCCCCCTCTCTCTTTGCCCCCCCTCTCTCTGTCCCCCCTCTCTCTGTCCCACCTCTGTCTCCCCCACTCTCTGTCCCCTCTGGATAGAGGGTGTGAGAGAGAGGGGGACTGAGAGAGGAGGACAGAGAGAGAGGGTGGCAGAGAGTGAGGGGGGCAGAGACCCCCTCTCTGCCCCCCGCTCTCTGTTCCCCCTTTCTGACGCCCTCTATCTCACCCACTCTCTGTCCCCGCTCCCTGTCCTCCACTCTCTGTCCATCTCTCTCTGTCCCTCTCTCTCTGACCGCCCCACTCTCTGTCCCCACTCTCTGTACCCCCCTCTCTGACACACTCTCTCTCCCCGACTCTGTACACCTCTCTCTGTCCCCCACTCTCCGTTAAACCTCCCTCTTACCCCATCTATATCCCTCTCTCTCTGTCCCTCTCTCTCTGACCCCCTCTATCTCTCCCACTCTCTTTTCCCTCTCTCTGTCTCCCTCTCTCTGCCCCCCGTCCTCCTCTCTCTCTGTCCCCCTCTCTCTATGCCCCCCTCTCTCTCTGTCCCCCCCTCTGCACCCACTCTTTCTGTCCCCCTCACTCTCTGCCCCTCTCTCTCTGTCCCCGTCTTTCTCTGTCCCCCCCTCTCTGCCCCCCTCTCTCTATGTCCCCCTCTCTCTGTCACCCCTCTGTCCCCCTCTCTTTCTGTCCCCCTCACTCTCTGCCCCTCTCTCTGTCCCCGTCTCTCTCTTTCCCCCCCTCTCTGTCCCCCGCTCTCTCTGTCCCCCTCTCTCTGTCACCCTCTCTGCTCTCCTTTCCCTGTCCCCCCTCTCTCCTGCCACTATCTGTCCACCATCTCTGCCCCCCTCGCTCTGTCGCCCGCTCTCTGTCCCCCTCTCTCTGCCCCCTCTCTCTCTCTGTCCCAACCTCTCTCTCCCCCACACTCTGTCCCCTCTCTCTGTCCTTCTCTCTCTGTCCTCCTCTCTCTCTGTCCCACTCTCTCTGTCCCCCTCTCTCTGTTCCCCTCATTCTGACCCCCTCTCTCTCATCCACTCTCTGTCCCGGCTCTCTGTTCCCGACTCTCTGTCCTTGTCAATCTGTTCCCCTCGCTTTCCCCCCCCCTCTCTGTCCACACTCTCTGTCCATCTCTCTGTCCCCCCCTCTCTCTATCCCCACTCTCTGCCACCCCCCTCTGTCCCCATCTCTCTCGGACCCCCTCTCTCTGTCCCCATCTCTCTGTCCCCCTCTCTCTGATCACCCTCCCTCTGACCCCCTCTATATCCCCCCCTCTCTCTGTCCCTCTCTCTCTGACCCCCTCTATCTCTCCCACTCTCTGTCCCCTCTCTTTGTCTCCCTCTCTCTCTGTCCCCCTCAATCACTGTTCCGCCTGTCACTGTCATCCTCTCTCTGTCCTCTCTCTCTGTCTCCCTCCCTCTGTCCCCCTCTCTCTGTCCCCACTCTCTGCCACCCCCCTCTGTTTCCATCTCTCTCGGTCCCCCTCTCTCTGTCCCCCTCTGTCTGTTCACCCTCTCTCTGACCCCTTCTATATCCGCGTCTCTCTTTGTCCCTCTCTCTCTGACCCCCTCTATCTCTCCCACTCTCTCTCTGTCCCCTCTCGATCTGTCCCCCCCTCTGTCCTGCCTCTATCTGTCCACCCTCTCTGTCCCACTCTCTCTGTCGCCCTCTCTCTGCCCCCTTCTCTGTCCCCTCCGTCTTTCCCCCTCTCTCTGACTCCCTCTATCTCCACCACTCTCTGTCACCCTCTCTCTGTCCCTCTCTCTGACCCCCTCTATCTACCTCACTCTCTGCCCCTCTCTCTGTCCCCCTCTCTCTTTGTCCCCCTCTCTCTGTCCCCCTCTCTCTGTCCCACCTCTGTCTCCCCCACTCTCTGTCCCCTCTGGATAGAGGGTGTCAGAGAGAAAGGGACAGAGAGAGGAGGACAGAGAGAGAGGGGGGCAGAGAGAGAGGGGGCAGAGACCCCCTCTCTGCCCCCCGCTCTCTCTTCCCCCTTTCGGACGCCCTCTATCTCACCCACTCTCTGTCACCGCTCCCTGTCCAGCACTCTCTGTCCATCTCTCTCTGTCCCCCTCTCTCTGTCCCCCTCTCTCTGTCCGCCCCACTCACTGTCCCCACTCTCTGTCCCCCCCTCGCTGACACAGTCTCTCTCCCCCACTCTGTACCACTCTCTCTGCCCCCCCACTCTCCGTTAAACCTGCCTCTTACCCCATCTATATCCCCCTCTCTCTGTCCCTCTCTCTCTGACCCCCTCTATCTCTCCCACTCTTTGTCCCCTCTCTCTGTCTCCCGCTCTATGCCCCCCTTCCTCCTTTCTCTCTGTACCCCTTTCGCTATGTCCCCCTCTCGCTCTGTCCCCCCCTCTGTCCCCCTCTCTTTCCGTCCCCCTCACTCTCTGCCCCTCTCTCTCTGTCCACGTCTCTCTCTGTCCCCCCTCTCTGTCCCCCGCTCTCTCTGTCACCCTCTCTCTGCTCTCCTTTCCCTGTCCCCCTCTCTCTCCTGCCACTATCTGTCCACCATCTCTGTCCCGCTCGCTCTGTCGCCCTCTCTCTATCCCCTCTCTCTCTGTCCCAACCTCTCTCTCCCCCACTCTCTGTCCCCTCTCTCTGTCCTCCTCTCTCTGTCCTCCTCTCTCTCTGTCCCACTCTCTCTGTCCCCCTCTCTCTGTTCCCATCATTCTGACCCCCTCTATCTCACCCACTCTCTGTCCTGGCTCTCTGTTCCCACTCTCTGTCCTTGTCTATCTGTTCCCCTCGCTTCCCCCTCCGCTCTCTGTCCACACTCTCTGTCCTTCTCTCTGTCCTCCCCTCTCTCTGTCCCCACTCTCTGCCACCCCCCTCTGTCCCCATCTCTCTCTGTGCCCCTCTCTCTGTTCACCCTCCCTCTGACCCCCTCCCTCTTTCCCCCTCTCTCTGACACCCTCTATCACCCCCACTCTCTGTCACCCTCTCTCTGTCCCTCTCTCTGACCCCCTCTATCAGACTCACTCTCTGCACCTCTCTCTGTCCCCCTCTCTCTCTGTCCCTCTCTCTCTGACCGCCCGACTCTCTGTCCCCACTCTCTGGCCCCCCCACTCTGACACACTCTCTCTCCCCCACTCTGTACCACTCTCTCTGTCCCCCACTCTCCGTTAAACCTCCCTCTTACCCCATCTATATCCCCCTCTCTCTCTGTCCCTCTCTCTCTGACCCCCTCTATCTCTCCCACTCTCTGTTCCCTCTCTCTGTCTCTCTCTCTCTGCCCCCCCCCCCGTCGTCCTCTCTCTCTGTCCCCCTCTCTCTCTGTCCCCGTCTCTCTCTGTTCCACCCCCTGCTCCCCGCTCTCTCTGTCCCCCTCTCTCTGTCACCCTCTCTCTGTCACCCTCTCTCTGCTCTCCTTTCCCTTTTCCCCCTCTCTCCTGCCACTATCTGTCCACCATCTCTGCCCCCCTCTCTCTCTGTCGCCCGCTCTCTGTCCCCCTCTCTCTGTCCCCTCTCTCTGTCCTCCTCTCTCTGTCCTCCTCTCTCTCTGTCCCACTCTCTCTGTCCCCCTCTCTCTGTTCCCCTCATTCTGACCCCCACTATCTCATCCACTCTCTGCCCGGGCTCTCTGTTCCGCACTCTCTGTCCTTGTCAATCTGTTCTCCTCGCTTTTTCCCCCCTCTCTGTCCACACTCTCTGTCCATCTCTCTGTCCCCCCCCCTCTCTCTGTCCCCACTCTCTGCCACCCCCCTCTGTGCACATCTCTCTCGGTCCCCCTCTCTCTGTTCCCATCTCTCTGTCCCCCTCTCTCTGTTCACCCTCCCTCTGACCCCCTCTATACCCCCCTCTCTCTCTGTCCCTCTCTCTCTGACCCCCTCTATCTCTCCCACTCTCTGTCCCCCTGTCCCCTCTCTTTGTCTCCCTCTCTCTCTGTCCCCCTTAATCACTGTTCCGCCTGTCACTGTCATTCTCTCTCTGTCCTTTCTCTCTGTCTCCCTCCCTCTGTCCCCCTCTCTCTGTCCCCACTCTCTGCCACCCTCCTCTGTTTCCATCTCTCTCGGTCCCCCTCTCTCTGTCCCCATCTCTCTGACTCCCACTCTGTCCCCAACTCTGTACCCCTCTCTCTGTCCCCCTCTCTCTGTTCACCCTCCCTCTGACCCCTTCTATATCCGCCTCTCTCTTTGTCCCTCTCTCTCTGACCCCCTCTATCTCTCCCACTTTCTACCACCCTCTCTCAAGTCCCCTCTCGATCTGTCCCCCCTCTCTGTCCTGCCTCTATCTGTCCACCCTCTCTGTCCCACTCTCTCTGTCGCCCTCTTTCTGCCCCCTCTCTGTCCCCTCCGTCTTTCCCCCTCTCTCTGACTCCCTCTATCTCCACGACTCTCTGTCACCCTCTCTCTGTCCCTCTCTCTGACCCCCTCTATCTACCTCACTCTCTGCCCCTCTCTCTGTCCCCCTCTCTCTTTGTCCCCCTCTCTCTGTCCCCCCTCTCTCTGTCCCACCTCTCTCTCCCCCACTCTCTGTCCCCTCTGGATAGAGGGTGTCAAAGAGAGAGGGACAGAGAGAGGAGGACAGAGAGAGACGGGGGGGAGGCAGAGAGAGAGGGGGGCAGAGACCCCCTCTCTGCCCCCCGCTCTCTGTTCCCCCTTTCGGACGCCCTCTATCTCACCCACACTCTGTCCCCGCTCCCTGTCCTCCAGTCTCTTTGTCCCACTCTCTCTGTCCCCCTCTCTCTGTCCACCCCACTCTCTGTCCCCACTCTCTGTACCCCCCTCGCTGTCACAGTCTCTCTCCCCCACTCTGTACCACTCTCTCTGTCCCCCACTCTCCGTTAAACCTCCCTCTTACCCATTCTATATCCCCCTGTCTCTGTCCCTCTCTCTCAGACCCCCTCTATCTCTCCCACTCTCTGTCCTCTCTATCTTTCTTCCTCTCTCTGCCCCCCGTCCTCCTCTCTCTCTGTCCCCCTTTCTCTATGTCCCCCTCTCTCTCTGTCCCCCTCTCTTTCTGTCCCCCTCACTCTCTGCCCCTCTCTCTCTGTCCCCGTCTCTCTCTGTCCCCCCCTCAGTCCCCCGCTCTCTCTGTGCCTCTCTCTCTGTCACCCTTTCTCTGCTCTCCTTTCCCTGTCCCCCCTCTCTCTCCTGCCACTACCTGTCCACCATCTCTGTCCCCCTCGCTCTGTCGCCCTCTCTCTGTCCCCCTCTCTCTCTGTCCCCCCTCAATATCCCCCTCTCTCTCTGTCCCCCTCTCTTTGTCCCCCTCTCTCTGACCCCCTCTATCTTCCCCACTCTCTGTCACCCTCTCTCTTCCTTCTTCTCTCTGTCCCCCCTCTCTGTCCTGCCTCTATCTGTTCACCCTGTCTGTCCCCCTCTCTCTGTCCCCTCTCTCTGTCCTCCTCTCTCTCTGTCCCCCTCTCTCTGTCCACCTCTCTCTGTTCCCATCATTCTGACCCCCTCTATCTCACCCACTCTCTGTCCCGGCTCTCTGTTCCCCACTCTCTGTCCTTGTCTCTCTGTTCCCCTCGCTTTCCACCCCCCTCTCTGACCACACTCTCTGTCCCTCTCTCTGTCCCCCACTCTCTGTCCCCCGTCCCTCTGATCCCCACTATCTCCCCCTCTGTCTGTCCCCATCTCTCGGACACCCTCTATTTCCCCCACTCTCTGTGCCCCTTTCTCTGTCGCCCTCTCTCTGTCCCCGCTCTCCCTCCCACCCGCCTCTCTCTGTCCCCCTCTCTCTCTCTGTCCCCCCTCTCTCTGTACCCCCTCCCTGTCCCCCTCTCTCTCTGTCCCCCTCTCTTTGTCCCCCTCTCTCTGACCCCCCTCTATCTTCCCCACTCTCTGTCACCCTCTCTCTTCCTTCCTCTCTCTGTCCCCCCTCTCTGTCCTGCCTCTATCTGTTCACCCTGTCTGTCCCCCTCTCTCTGTCCCCTCTCTCTGTCCTCCTCTCTCTATGTCCCCCTTTCTCTGTCCCCCTCTCTCTGTTCCCATCATTCTGACCCCCTCTATCTCACCCACTCTCTGGCCCGGCTCTCTGTTCCCCACTCTCTGTCCTTGTCTCTCTGTTCCCCTCGCTTTTCCCCACCTCTCTGTCCACACTCTCTGTCCCTCTCTCTGTCCCCCCTCTCTCTGTCCCCACTCTCTGCCACCCCCCTCTGTCCCCATCTCTCTCGGTCCCCCTCTCTCTGTCCCCATCTCTCTGACCCCCTCTCTCTCCCCAACTCTGTACCCCTATCTCTGTCCCCCTCTCTCTTACGTCCTCTATATCTCCCTCTCTCTCTGTCCCTCTCTCTCTGACCCACTCTATCTCACCCACTCTCTGTCCCCTCTCTCTGTACCCCTCAATCACTGTTGCGCCAGTCACTGTCCCCCTCTCTCTGTCCCCTCTCTCTCTGTCCCCTCTCTCTCTGTCCCCGCACTCTCTGACCCCCTCTCTCTGCCGCTATCTCTGTATCCCCTCTGTCTGTCCCCCACCCTGTGTACCGCTCTCTCTGTCCCCCTTTCACTCTGTACCCCTCTCTGTCCCACTCTCTCTGAGCACCTCTATCTCCCCCACTCTCTGTCCCCCTCTCTCTGTCACCCTCTTTCTGCCCCCCTCTCTCTCCCTCCCGCCTCTCTCTCTCCCCAACTCTCTGCCCCCTCTCTGTTTCACCCTCTCTCTGTCCCTCTCTCTCTGTCCCCTCTCTCTCTTTCCCCCCTCTCTCTGCACCCCTCTATCTGACCCCCTCTGTCTCACCCACTGTCTGTCACCGCTCTCATCCCCCACTCTCTGTCCATCTCTCACTGTACCCTCTCTCTGTCCCCACTCTCTGTCCCAAAGTCTCTGTCCCCATCTCTCTCTGTCCCCCGCTCTCTGTCCCCCACTCTCTGACCCCATCTCTCTCCCCCACTCTTTACCCCTCTTACTGTCCCGCACTCTCTGTTCACCCTCTCTCCTACCCCCTCTATATACCCCTCACTCTCTCTGTCGCCCTCTCGCTGACCCTCTCTCTCTGACCCCCTATCTCTGTCCCCCTCTCTCTCTGTCCCGGTCTTTCTCTCCCTCTCTCTGTCCCCCTCTCTCTGACCCCCTCTATCTCCCCCACCCTCTGCCTCCCTCTCCCTGCCACACTCTCCCTGTGCCCCCTCTCTCTGCCCCCATCTATCTGCCCCACTCTCTCTGTCCACCCCTCTCTGTACCCCCTCTCTCTGTCCCCCTCTCTCTTTTCCCCCCCTCCCTCTGCCCCCTCTCTCTCCCCCGCTCTCTGCTCCCCTCTTTCTGTTCCCCTATCTCTCTGCCCCCTCTCCCTGTCCCCCTCTCTCTGTCGCCCTCACCTGCCCACACTCTCTCCGTCCGACTCTCTCTCTGTCCCCCTCTCTCTGTTCCCCTCGCTCTGACCCCCTCTATCTCCCCACGCTCTGTCCCCACTCTCTGTCCTTCTCTCTCTGTCCCCCACTCTCTGTCCATCTCTCTCTGCCCCCTCTCTCTGTCCTTCTCTCTCTGACCCTCTCTCTCTGACCCCACACTCTCAATGCACACTCTCTCCCCAATTCTGTACCACTCTCTCTCTCCCCCACTCTCTGTCCCCCCTCCCTCTGATCCCCACTATCTCCCCCTCTGTCTGTCCCCATCTCTCGGACCCCCTCTATCTCCCCCACTCTCTGTGCCCCTCTCTCTGTCCCCCTCTCTCTCTCTGTCCCCCTCTCTCTCTTTCCCCCCTCTCTGTCCCCCTCTCTCTCTCTGTCCCCCTCTCTTTGTCCCCCTCTCTCTCTCTGTCCCCCTCTCTCTCTTTCCCCCCTCTCTGTCTCCCTCTCACTCTGTCCCCCTCTCTTTGTCCCACTCTTTCTGACCCCCTCTATCTTCCCCACTCTCTGTCACCCTCTCTCTTCCTTCCTCTCTCTGCCCCCCTCTCTGTCCTGCCTCTATCTGTTCACCCTGTCTGTCCCCCTCTCTCTGTCCCCCTCTCTGTGTCAGCCAGTCTCTGTCCCCCTCTCTCTGTCCCCCCTCTCTGAACCCCTCTATCTACCCCACTCCCTGACCCTCTCTCTGTCCTCCTCTCTCTTTGTCCCCCTCTCTCTGTACCCCCTCCATCTGTCCCCTCTCTCTCGCACACTCTCTGTCCCCTCTCTCTGTTCCCCCTCTCTCTCTGTCCCCCTCTCACTGTCCCCCTCTCACTGTCCCCCTCTCTCTATCCCCGTCTTTTTTGACCCCCTCTAGCTCACCCACTCTCTGTCCCCGCTCCCTGTCCCCCACTCTCTGTCCATCTCTCTCTGTCCCGCTCTCTCTGTCCCCCCTCCCTCTGTCCCCACTCTCTGCCCCCTCTCTTGTCGCCCTCTCTGCCCCCACGCTGTTGCTTTCGCTCTGTCCCCACTTTCTCTCTCTCCCCCTCTCTCTGTACCCCCTCTCTCTGTCCCCTCTCTCTGTGTCCCCCCTTTCTCTGTCGCCCCTCTTGTCGCTGTCTGTCTGCCCCCCTCTGTCGCCCTCTCTCTGCCCTCTCTCTGTCACCGTCTCTCTGTGCACCACACACCTACCTCTCTCTGCCCCTCTCTCTGTCCCCCTCTCTCTGTACCCTCTCTCTGACCCCCTATATCTCCCCCACTCGCCATCCTCTGTCTCTGTCCTCCCTCTCTCTGACCGCCCTTTTTCTGTGGCCCCTTTTTCTGTCCCCCTCTCTCTGTCGCCCTCTCTCTCCCCCTCTCTGTCACCGTCTCTCTGTACCCCCTCCCAATGTTCCCCCTCTCTGTCCCCCCTCTCTCTTTCCCCCTCTCTCTGGCCCCTCTCTCTCTGTCGCTCTCTCTCTGTCCCCCTCTCCCTGACCCCCCTCTCTCTGCCCCCACTCAATCTGCCCCCTCTCTCTCTGTCCCCCTCTCTCTGTACCCCTCTCTCTCTGCCCCCCTCTATCTCACCTACTCTCTGTCCCCACTCTCTGTCCCGCCTCTATCTGTCCACCCTCTCTGTCCTCTCTCTCTGTCCACCCTCTCACTGTCCCCCTCTCTCTGTCCCCTCTCTCTCTCTCTCTCCCCTCCCTCTCTGTCCTTCTCTCTCTGCCCCGTCACTCTAACCGCCTCTCTCTGTCCCCCCTTTTCTCTGTCCTCCCTTTCTCTGTTCCACCTCTCTCTGTCGCCCTGTCTCTGCCCCCTCTTTGTCACCGTCTCTCTGCCCCCTCCCTCTGACCCCCTCTCTCTGTCCCCTCTCACTGTCGCTATATCTCTCCCTCTCTCTGTCACCGTCTCTCTGTCCCACCTCCCTCTGTGCCCCTCTCTCTGACCCCCTCTCTGTCACCCCCATCTCTTTCCCCCCTCTTTTTCCCCCCTCTCTCTGTGCCCCCTTTCTCTATTCCCCTCTCTCGGTTCTCCTCTCTCTCCCCCTCTCTGTCACCGTCTCTCTGTCCCACCTCCCTCTGTGCCCCTCTCTCTGTCCCCCCTCTCTGAACCCCCCTCTCTGTCCCTCCTCTCTCTGCCCCCCTCTCTCGGTCCCCCTCTCTCTCTGTCCCGCTCTCTCTGTCACCCTCTATCTGCCCCACTCTCTGTCCCCTCTCTCTGTCCCGCCTCTCTCTGTCCACCCTCCCTGTCCCCTCTCTGCCCACTTTCTCTGCCCCTTCTCTCTGTCCCCCCACTCTCTGCCCCTCTCTCTCTGCCCCTTCGCTCTCTGTCGCCCACTCTCTGACGCCCTCTACCTCCCCCTCTTTCCGTACCCCTCTCTCTGACCCCTCAATCTCCCTCACTCTCTCTGCCCCTCTCTCTATCGCCCTCTCTCTGTCGCCCCTCTCCCTCCCACCTGCTTCTCTCTGTCCCCCTCTCTCTCTGTCCCCCCTTTCTGTCCCCCTCTCTCTCTGTCGCCATCTCTCTGTCCCCCGCTCTCTGACCCCCTCTATCTCCCCCACTCTCTGCCACCCTCTCTCTGCCCTCCTCTCTCTGCCCCCCCCGTGTCCTGCATCTATCTGTCCACCCTCTCTGTCCCCCACTCTCTGTCCCCCTCTCTCTGTCCCCACTCTCTCTGACCCCCTTTCCCTGTCCCACCTCTCTCTGCCGCCAGTCTGTCTGCCCCCTCTCTGTCCCCCCTCTCTGTCCCCCCTTTGTCTCTCTGTCCCGCTCTCTCTGTCCCCCTCTATCTCCCCCACTCTCTGTCCCCACTCTCTCTCCCGTCTCTATCTGTCCACCCTCTCTGTCCCCTCTCTCTGTCCCCCCTCACTCTGTCCCCCTCTCTCTGTCCCCCTCTCTTTGTCCCCCCTCTCTCTGCCCCCCCCGCTCTCTGTCGCCCACTCTCTCTCCGCTCCTCTTTCTGCCCACTCTCTCTGTGCCCCATCTCTCTGCCCCCCCGCCCCTCTCTCTGTCCTCTCTCTCTCTCCCCTGTCTCTCTGTCCCCCTCTCTATGTCCCTCCTTTCTCTGCCCCACTCTCTGTCGCCCTCTCTCTGCCCACTCTCTGTTACCGTCTGTCTGTCCTCCCTCCCTCTGTCCACTTCTATCTGTCCCCCCTCTCTGTCCATACTCTCTCTGCCCCCCCACGCCTCCCTCTCTCTGCCTCTCTCTGTCGCCCTCTCTCTGCCCCCCCCTTGTCCCCCTCTCTGTGTACCCCCTCTCTCTCTCTCCCCCCTCTGTCGCCATCTCTCTGCCCCCTTTCTGTCACCGTCTCTCTGCCCCCCTATCCCCCCTCACTCTGTTCCTCCCAATCCTCCCTCTCTCTGCCCCTCTCTTTGCCCCTCTCTCAGTCGCCCTCTCTCTGCCCCCCTTCCCTTTGTCCACCTCTCTCAGTCCCCTCTCTCTGACCACCTATAACTCCCCCACTCGCTGTTCCCTGTCTCTGTTGCCCCACACTCTGCCCCCTCCACTCTCTGTCCCTCTCTCTCTGCCCCCTCTCTGTTTCCGTCTCTCTGCCCCCCCGTCCCCCTCACTCTGTTCCCCCCACTCCTCCCTCTCTCTGCCCCTTTCTCTGTCACCCTCTCTCTGCCCCCCTTACCTTATTCCCCCTCTCTCAGGCCCCTCTCTCTGACGCCCTATATCTCCCCCACTCGCTGTTCCCTGTCTCTGTTCCCCCACACTCTGCCCCCTCCACTTTCTGTCCCCCCCTCTCTCTGCCCCCTCTATGTCCCCTCTCTCTGACACCCATATCTCCCCCACTCGCTGTCCCCTGTCTCTGGCTCCCCCTCTCTGCCCCCTCCACCCTCTGACCCCTCTCTGTTGCCGTCTCTCTGTCCCCCCTCCCTTTTCCCCCCCATCTCTGTCCCCCCTCTCTCTGTCACCCCTATCTATCTGCCCCACTCGATGTACCCCTCTCTCTCTGTCTCCCCCTCTCTCTCTGTCTCCCCCTCTCTCTGTCCCTCTCTCTCTGTCCCCCCTGTCTCTGCCCTCCTCTCTCCGTCCCCCTCTCTGTCGCCGTCTTTCTCTCCCCAGCTCTGTCAACGTCTCTCTGTTCTTCCCTCTCTCTGTTCCCACTCTCTCCGCCCCCGCTCTCTCTGTCCCCCTCTATCTCCCCCACTCTCTGTCCCCACTCTCTCTCCCGTCTCTATCTGTCCACCCTCTCTGTCCCCTCTCTCTGCCCCCCCTCACTCTGTCCCCCTCTCTCTGTCCCCCTCTCTTTGTCCCCCTCTCTCTGCCCCCACCGCTCTCTGTCGCCCACTCTCTCTCCGCTCCTCTTTCAGCCCACTCTCTCTGTGCCCCATCTCTCTGTCCCCCCGCCCCTCTCTCTGTACTCTCTCTCTCTCCCCAGTCTCTCTGTCCCCTTCTCTATGTCCCTCCTTTCTCTGCCCCACTCTCTGTCGCCCTCTCTCTGCCCACTCTCTGTCACCGTCTGTCTGTCCTCCCTCCCTCTGTCCACTTCTATCTGTCCCCCCCTCTCTGTCCATACTCTCTCTGCCCCCCACGCCTCCCTCTCTCTGCCTCTCTCTGTCGCCCTCTCTCTGCCCCCCCCTTTCTCCCCCTCTCTGTGTACCCCCTCTCTCTCTCTCCCCCCTCTGTCGCCATCTCTCTGCCCCCTTTCTGTCACCGTCTCTCTGCCCCCCTATCCCCGCTCACTCTGTTCCTCTCAATCCTCCCTCTCTCTGCCCCTCTCTCTGTCGCCCTCTCTCTGCCCCCCTTCCCTTTGTCCCCCTCTCTCAGTCCCCTCTCTCTGACCACCTATAACTCCCCCACTCGCTGTTCCCTGTCAATGTTCCCCCACACTCTGCCCCCTCCACTCTCTGTCCCCCTCTCTCTGTCCCCTCTCTGTCACTGTCTCTCTGCACCCCCGTCCCCCTCACTCTGTTCCCCCCACTCCTCCCTCTCTCTGCCCCTCTCTCTGTCACCCTCTCTCTGCCCCCCTTACCTTAGTCCCCCTCTCTCAGGCCCCTCTCTCTGACGCCCTATATCTCCCCCACTCGCTGTTCCCTGTCTCTGTTCCCCCACACTCTGCCCCCTCCACTCTCTGTCCCCCCTCTCTCTGCCCCCTCTCTGTCCCCTCTCTCTGACCCCCATATCTCCCCCACTCGCTGTCACCTGTCTCTGTCTCCCCCTCTCTGCCCCCTCCACTCTCTGTCCCCTTTCTCTGTCCCCCTCTCTGTTGCCGTCTCTCTGTCCCCCCTCCCTTTTACCCCCATCTCTGTCCCCCCTCTCTCTGTCACTCCTATCTATCTGCCCCACTCTATGTACCCCTCTCTCTCTGTCTCCCCCTCTCTCTCTGTCTCCCCCTCTCTCTGTCCCTCTCTCTCTGTCCCCCCTGTCTCTGCCCTCCTCTCTCCGTCCCCCCTCTCTGTCGCCGTCTGTCTCTCCCCAGCTCTGTCAACGTCTCTCTGTTCTTCCCTCTCTCTGTTCCCACTCTCTCAGCCCCCTCTCTCTCTGTCCCCCTCTCTCTGTCAAGCTCTCTCTGACCCCCTCTGTCTCCCCCACTCTCTGTGCCCATCTCTCTGTCGCCCTCTCTCTGTCCCACCTCTCCCTCCCGCCCGCCTCTCTCTGTCCCCCTCTCACTCTCTGTCCCCTCTCTCTCTGTCCCCCTCTCTCTCTGTTCCCCTCTCTCTCTGTCCCCCCCTCTGTCCCCCTCTCTCTCTGTCCCCCTCTCACTGTCCCCTTCGCTCTGACCCTATCTATCTCCCCCACTCTCTGTCACCCTCTCTCTGCCCTCCTCTCTCTGTCCCCCCTCTCTGTCCTGCCTCTATTTGACCACCCTCTCTGTCCTCTCTCTATCTGTCCCCCCTCTCTGTCCTGCCTCTATCTGTCCACCCTCTCTGTCCCCCACTCTCTGTCGGCCTCTCTGTCCACCTCTCTCTGTTCCCTCTCTCTCTGTCCCCCTCTCTCTGACCCTCTCTATCTCCGCCACTCTCTGTCCCCACTCTCTGTCCCCACTCTCTGAACCCGTCCATCTACCCACTCACTGAACCTCTCTCTGTACCCCTCTGTCTTTGTCCCCCTCTCTCTGCTCCCCTCTCTGCCCCCACTCTCTGTCCATCTCTCTCTGTCCTTCTCTCTCTGTCCCCCTCTATCTCCCCGTCTCTGTACCCCTCTCTCTGTCCCCCACTCTCTGTTTACCCTCCCTCTGACCCCCACTATATCCCCGCCTGTCTCTGTCCCTCTCTCTCTGACCCCCTCTATCTCTCCCACTCTCTGTATTCTCTCTCTGTCCCCCTCTCTCTCTGCCACCCTCTCTCTCCCCCACTATCTGTCCCCTCTCTCTGTCCCCCTCTATCTGACCCGCTCTCTCTGCCCCTCTCTGTCCCCCACTCCCTGTTTACCCTCCCTCTGACCGCCTCTGTCTCTGACCCTCTCTCTCGGACCCCCTCTATCACTCCCACTCCCTGTCTTCTCTCTCTGTCCCCCTCTCTCTGTGTTCCCCCTGTCTCTGTCCCCCTCTCTCTGTCCCTCTCTCTCGGCCCTCTCTCTCTCTGTCACCCTGTCCCTGTCCCCCTCTCACTGTCCCGTCTCTTTCTGTACCCTCTCTCTCTGTTCCCCTCTTTTGACCCCCTCTGTCTCAACCACTGCCTGTCCCCACTCTCTATCACGCGCTTTCTGTCCCGCCTCTCTCTCTCTGTCCCCATCTCTCTCTGTCCCCTCTGTCTCTGTCCCCCTCTCTCTGACCCCCTCTCTCTCCCCAACTCTGTACCCTTCTCTCTGTCCCCCACTCTCTGTTCACCATCCATCTGTGCCCCTCTGTTTACCCGTCTCTCTCTGTCCCCCTCTCTCTGACACCCTCTATATCTCCCACTCTCTCTCCCCCGCTGTCTGTCCCTCTCTCTCTGTCCACCTCCCTCTATCGCCCTCTTTCTGGCCCCCCCTTTTTCTGTCCCCCCTCTCTTTCCCACTCTCTCTGTCCTCCCCTCCCTCTGTACACACTCTCTCTCCCCCGCTCGCTGTCCTCTCTCTCTCTCTGCCCCCCTTATCTCTCTGTCCTCCCCTCTCTCTGTCCCCCTCTCTCTGTCCCCCTCTCACTGTCCCCTCTCTCTCTGTACCCCCTCTCTCTGTGCCCCTCTTGCTGCGCCCCCCTGTCTCACCCACTGTCTGCCCCCGCTCTCTGTCCCCCTCTCTCTCTCTGTCCCCCTCTCTCTCTGTCCCCACTCTCTCTCCCCCATCTCTGTCCCCATCTCTCTCTGTCCCCCTCTCTGTCGCCCTCTCTCTGACCCACTTTCTCTCCCCCACTCTTTACCCCTTTCTCTGTCCCCTACTCTCTGTTCACCCTCCCTCTGACCCACCTCTATATCCCCCACTCTCTCTGTCCCCCTCTCTCTGACCCTCACTATCTCTCCCACTCTCTGTCCCCTCTCTCTGTCGCCCCTCTCTCTCTGTCCCCCTCTCCCTGTCCCCCTCTCCCTCTATTCCCCATGTCTATTTCCACCACTCTCTCTGACACCCTCACTACGTCCCTCTCTCTCTGGCCCCCTCCCTCTCTCCCGCGCTCTCTGGACCCGCTCTCTCTGTCCCCCTCTCTCTGTGTTCCTCCTTTCTCTGTCCCCCCTGTCTCTGTCCCCCTCCCTCTGTCCCCCTCT
Source organism: Chiloscyllium punctatum (assembly GCF_047496795.1). Taxonomy (NCBI): domain Eukaryota; kingdom Metazoa; phylum Chordata; class Chondrichthyes; order Orectolobiformes; family Hemiscylliidae; genus Chiloscyllium; species Chiloscyllium punctatum. The sequence continues at coordinate 1,954,127 of NC_092739.1, forward strand.
TTCTCTGACAGATCTATCTCTGTCCTCCTCTCTCTGTGCCCCCTCTCTCTGACTGACCCCCTCTCTCTCTGCCCCCTCTCACTATCCCCTCTCTCTCTGTCACTCTCTCCCTGTCCCCCTCTCACTGTCCCCTCTCTTTCTGTACCCCCTCTCTCTGTTCCCCTCTTTTTGACTTCCTCTGTCTCACCCACTGTCTGTCCACGCTCTGTATCCCCCTCTTTCTGTCCCCCTTTCTCACTCTGTCCCCCTCTCTTTCTGTCTCCCTCTCTCTCCCCCACTCTGTACCCCTCTCCCTGTCATCTCTCTCTGACCCCCTCTATCTCTCCCACTCTCTCTCCCCCGCTGTCTGTCCCACTCTCTCTGTCCCCCTCCCTCTGACCCCTGTATCTCCCCCACTCTCTGTCCCCCTCTCTCTGTCCCCAAATTCTGACCCCGTCCATCTACCCACTCTTTGCCCCTCTCTCTGTCCCCCCCTCTTTGTCCTCCTCTCTCTGCCCCCTCTCTCGGCCCCCGCTATCTCTCTCCCACTCTCTGTCCCCTCTCTCTGTCCCCCTCTCTCGCTGTCCCCCACTTTCTGTTCCCCCCTGTCTGTCCCCCACATTCTGACCCCCTCTATCTCTCCCACTCACTGTCCCCCTCTCTCTCAGTTCCCCTCTCTCTCAGTTCCCCCGGTCTCTGCTCCCCCTCGCTGTCCCCCTCTCTCTGTCCCCCTCCCTCTGTCCCACTCTCTCTGTCCCCCTCTCCCTGTCCCCCCTCCCTCTGTTCCCCCTGTCTATCTCCACCACTCTCTCTGACACCCTCACTACGTCCCTCTCTCTCTGGCCCCCTCCCTCTCTCCCGCGCTCTCTGGACCCGCTCTCTCTGTCCTTACTCTCTCTGTCCCCCTCTCTCTGTTCCCCCCGTCCTCTGTACCCCCTGTCTCTCCCCCTCTCCCTGCCCCCTCTCTCTGACCCCCTCCCTCTGTCCCCTCTCTTTATCGCCTCTCTCTGCCCCCTCACTCTCTGTAGGCCTCTCTCTCTGTCCCCCACTCTCTGACCCCTTCTATCTCGCCCACTCTCTGTCCCCTCTCTCTATCTCCCACTCTCTCTGACCCCCTCTCTCTCTGCCCCCTCTCTCTCTCCAAGTCTGTACCCCTCTCTCTGTCCCCCACTCTCTGTCCACCCTCCCTCTGACCCCCACTATCTCCCCCTCTTTCTGTCCCGCTCTCTCTGTCCCCCTCCCTCTGACCCCTGTATCTCCCCCACTCTCTGTCCCCCTCTCTCTGTCCCCAAATTCTGACCCCGTCCATCTACCCACTCTTTGCCCCTCTCTCTGACCCCCACTATCTCCCCCTCTTTCTGTCCCGCTCTCTCTGACCCCCCTCTACGCCCACCTCTTTCCGTACCCCTCTCTCTGACCCCCTCTATCTCCCTCACTCTCTGTGCCTCTCTGTCTGTCTCCCTCTCTCTGTCCCCCCTCTCTCTGTACCCGTCTCTCTCTCTGACCCCCCCTCTGTCCCCCTCTCTCTCTGTCCACCTCTCTGCCTGCCCCACTCTCTCTCTGTCCCCCACTCTCTCTGTCCCCCACTCTGTCCCCCGCTGTCTCTGTCACCCTCTCTTTGTCCCTCTCTCTCTGACCCCTCTCTCTCTGTCTCTCTCTATCTCCCCCTCTGTCTGTCCGCCTTTCTCTGATCCCCTCTATCTTCCCCACTCTCTGTCCCCCTCTCCCAGTCCCCTCTCTCTTTGTACCCATCTGTCTGCCCCACTTTCTCTGTACCACCCTCTCTCTGTCCCCTCCGTCCCCCCATCTCTCTCCCCCGCTCACTGCCCCATCTCTCTATCCCCCTCTCTCTCTGCCCCCTCTCTCTGTACCTCTCTCTCTGACCCCTTCTCTCTGAACCCCACTCTCTCTGCCCCCATGTCTCTCAAACCTTGTACCCCTCTCTCTGACCCCCACTCTCTGTCCCCCCCCCCGACCCCCACTATCTCCCCCTCTCTCTGTCCCGCTCTCTGTGACCCTGTCTACCTCCACCTCTTTCCGTCCGTCTCTCGCTGGCCCCATCCATCTCACTCACTCTCTGAGCCCCTCTCTCTGTCGCTCTCTCTCTCTGTCTCCCCTCTCCCTCCAACCCGCCTCTCTCTGCTCCCCCTCCCTCTCTCTCTCTCTCTCCCCCTCTCTCTGTCCCCCCTCTCTGTCCCCCCTCTCTCTGTCCCCCTCTCTCTCTGCCCCCTCTCTCTCTGTCCCCCTCTCTCTCTCTGTCCCCCACCTCTGTCCCCCTCTCTCTCTGTCCCCATCTCGCTGTCCCCTCTCTCTGAACCACTCTATCTCCCCACTCTCTGCCCCTCTATCTCTTTGTCCCCCTCTCTCTGTAACCCTCTCTCTCTGTCCCCCTCTCTCTCTGTCCCCCACCTCTGTCCCCCTCTCTCTCTGTCCCCATCTCGCTGTCCCCTCTCTCTCCCCCACACTTTGTCCCCTCTCTCTGTCCCCCTCTCTCTCTGTCCCCCTCTCTCTTCCCCCTCTCTCTGTCCCCGCTCTCTCTGTAACCCTCTCTCTGACCCCCTCTGTCTCCCCCACTCTCTGTCCCTCTCTCTCTGTCCCCACTCTCTAACACCGTCCATCTGTCCCCCTCTCTCTGTCCCCTTCTCTATTTGTCCCCCTCTCTCGGCACCCTCTCTCGGCCCCCGCTATCTCTCCCCACTCTCTGTCCCCTCTCTCTGTCCCCCTCTCTCTCTGTTCCCCCACTCTCTGTTCCCCCCTGTCCGTCCCCCTCATTCTGACCCCCTCTATCTCACCCACTCTCTGTCCCCGCTCTCTGTCTCCCACTGTCTGTCCATCTCTCTCTGTACCCCTCTATCTGACCCCCTCTCTCTCCCCCTCTCTGTACCCCTCTCTCTCTGTCCCCCACTCTCTGTTTACCCTCCCTCTGACCCCCTCTATATCCCCGTCTGTCTCTGTCCCTCTCTTTCTGACCCCCTCTATCTCTCCCACTCTCTGTCGCCCTCTCTGTCTCCCTCTCTCTCTGTCCCCCTCTCTCTGTGTTCCTCCTTTCTCTGTCCCCCCTGTCTCTGTCCCCCTCTCTCTGTCCCCCTCTTTCTCTGCCAGGTCTATCTCTGTCCCCCTCTCTCTGTGCCCCCTCTCTCTGACCCCTCTCTCTCTGCCCCCTCTCACTATCCCCTCTCTCTCTGTCACTCTCTCCCTGTCCCCCTCTCACTGTCCCCTCTCTTTCTGTACCCCCTCTCTCTGTTCCCCTCTTTTTGACCCCCTCTGTCTCACCCACTGTCTGTCCACGCTCTGTATCCCCCTCTTTCTATCCCCCTTTCTCTCTCTGTCCCCCTCTCTTTCTGTCTCCCTCACTCTCCCCCTCTCTCTCAGTTCCCCTCTCTCTCAGTTCCCCCGGTCTCTGCTCCCCCTCACTGTCCCTCTCTCTCTGTCCCCCTCCCTCTGTCCCCCCCTCTCTGGCCCCGCCTCTCTCTGCCCCCCTCTCTCTGTCCCCCTCTCTCTGTCCCCCTCTCTCTCTGCCCCATCTCTCTCTGTCCCCCTCTCTCTCAGTTCCCCTCTCTCTCAGTTCCCCCGGTCTCTGCCCCCCTCACTGTCCTCCTCCCTCTGTCCCCCTCCCTCTGTCCCACTGTCTCTGGCACCGCCTCTCTCTGCCCCCCTCTCTCTGTCCCCCTCCCTCTGTCACCCCCGCTCGCTGCCCCCTCTCTCTGTCCCCCTCTCTCTCTGCCCCATCTCTCTCTTTCCCCCTCTCGCTGACCTCCTCTCTCTGTCCCCCTCTCTCTGTCGCCCTCTCTGTGCCCCTCTCTCTCTGTCCGCCTCTCTATCTGTCCCCCTCTCTCTGTCCCGCCTCTATCTGTCCTGCCTCTGTGTCCCCTCTCTCTGTCCCCCCTCACTCTGTCCCCCTCTCACTCTCCCCCTCTCTCTGTCCCACCTCTCTCTGACCCTTCTCTCATTATGTCCTCCCCTATTTCTCTCTCTCCCCCCTTACCTTATCTCTCCCTTCCCTCTCTCTCTCTCCCTCTGTCTATCCCTGCTCCTTCACTCTTTCTCCAACTTCTCTCACTCTCGATCCCCCTACCTTGGTCTCTCTCTCTCCGTTTCTTTCTTACTGAATCTCTCTCCCTCCTGTCCTGCCCTTCCTCTCTCTCTGACACACTCTGTCTCCCTGGTCCTTCCCTCTCCCTCTGACCCAAAGACTGGGGGTTGGTGGTGAGGCTGCGTGTGGCGGGGTGGGGGTGAGATGATCGAGAGATGTGGGAAGTGGGAGTTGGGGAAAATGGGGTTGAGACGGAATTGCGGGGGGGGGAGATAGAGACGGCAGGAGAGAGAGAGAGAGGGTGAGGGGCAGAGAGAAGAATGGAGGCAGGTGGATAAACTCATGTTGGGGGTGCGAGAGAGAGAAGGGGAGAGTGAGGCAGAAAGAATAGTGGAGGCAGGTGGAGAAACCGGGGTTGGGGGCTGTCTGAGAGGGGACCAGAGAGAGTGAAAGGGAGAGGTGGTGAGAAAGAGACAGTGTGCAGAAAGAGAGAGAGAGGGAGAGAATTGAGGAGGAAAAGGGGGGAGAGGAAATGGGGAGGCCAGGTTGGAGTGGGGGGTGTGGTCAGAGGGAGTTAAACCCAACTCCTGAGCTCAGGGAGCGGTGTCCTCCCCTACCCTGAGGACCAGGATTTAGGGCTGAGTCTGTCTCTCTCCAGCTCAGTTTCTCCAACACAAAGACACACAACAACATCAGTCACTCTGCTGCTCGGCATGCTTTAATCAACATTTTTATTAGTTACAAATGGAGGTGATGGATATAGTCAGTGGGATGGTGCCTTTTCTCACTGGCCCCTGAGTTGTGAGAAACATTGAAATGTTTTCCTGTAACCCCCCTGTGGGATAAGGATGGAAAAACCAGCGCTACCCTCAGTCTGTTACCATAGCGACAGGCTGCTCCACCGTGGAAACACTGAACTGAAATGAGAAAATCCCGGATGGTGTGATTAATGAGGGAATTTGATGGATGGATGGATTTGGGTGAAGGGATATTTCAGTACATTCTTCAGCTGCTGCCTGAACTTAGTCTGGGTCACGGCATAAATCGCGGTGTTTGTGCAGCAACTGAGGAGCTGCAGCATGACGCCCAATTCCTGCACAAAGTTATGGAGAAACAGCGGGGTAAACGCAATCCACCACATCCGGTTCCATATAGAATACAGCATTAACGTTGACCATAACAGGATGAAATTGGCCGAGATCACAAACAGTAAAATGATGGATTTTTTTCGGTTTCTCATTTCTGTGTCAGACTGAGCGTCTCCATTGGTTTGAGCGCGGAGTCTCCTGCGGGCTCTGCTGGTCACTAAAATGTGTCTGACGGTGAGAACATTGAGCAGCAGAATCAGGAGAAATGGGACACACGGGGTTAGAATGTTGTGGAGGAACTCGATTGTGACCCAGACACGGGAGGATAGAACTGCGATTGTTACATCACAAAACCAGGGGCGGTTCATCAGCCCATACCGGGCCTCGAGCATAAAATACCAGAAAATGTTCTTTAAACAGCTCAGCACAGTCACTGCTCCCAGAACCACAGCCGCCGTTTTCTCACTGCAATATTTACTTTTCAGCTTCTGACTACAAATGGCCACAAACCGATCAAAGGTGAAAGTGACGGTGAACCAGACAGAGCAGTAAGTGGCTGCATAAAGCAGGACGGCGTGGATATTACACACGGGGACGGAGTACACCAGGAAATAAAAATGTTCCCGATAAACAATGGGAATGTGTCTCAGGATCAGGTCGAGGATAATGACCAGGAGATCCGCCGCTGCCATGGCCCCCAGGTAACGTCTGACACATGGAGACAATTCACAATCTTTATAAAGCAGGATGTAGATGGTCACTACGTTAACTGTGAGGAAGGAAAACAAACCCATTCTCCATCAGCCTGGAGGCAAAGGGACCCGTTTGATCGGGGACCCAGTGAGATTTTCAAATGTGTCCCTGTATTCAGGGATTTATTAAAATAATTGGAGATGGAATAACAAATGGGAAGGTCTGAATTACTGACAAAAATGTGACATAAACCACAAGGAACCCTTCCTCCCCAAACACAAAGAGACACATCCATAAGGACAGATGGTTTCTCGAACATTCACACACACTCGATCACTCGAGAGCAGACACCGGTCACTCCTTCCCAGTTCCTAATACGGAGGGTGGAAACGTTGCTGTCCTGAAGGATTCTCTCCCAGTTACCTGAAGACAAACGGAGTTTGGGAATTTCTGTATTTTGGTCTAATTTGTGGTCGATCCTGTGTCATGGAGAAATGTAAACATAGGGAAAACGTATTCACCCCTTTAACTGGCTGAGGGACCTTCGGAACAGTGTCTCCTTCTCCCTCGAACGGGATCTCTTCCCTCAGGATCTTATCGTTTGTTCAATTCACTGACGTCCGGCCGTTCACAAACAATGTCAGGGACAGAATGTTCCGGGGAATGTCAGTTATAGAATGTCGGGGACAGAACGTTCCGGGGAATGTCAGTTATAGAATGTCAGGTACAGAACGTTCCGGGGAATGTCAGTTATAGAATGTAAGGGACAGAACGTTGCGGGGAATGTCAGTTATAGAATGTCAGGGACAGAACGTTCCGGGGAATGTCAGTTATAGAATGTCGGGGACAGAACGTTCCGGGGAATGTCAGTTACAGAATGTTGGGGACAGAATGTTTCGGGGAACTCCTTGACCTGTCCGTCACCTTTCCCACCATGTCCACACCACACTCCTCTCTGACCAATCACCTTTCCCCACCTCCATCTAACGATCGCATTCCCAGCTTCCATCCCCCAGCCCCAGCCCTAGCCCTAGCCCCCTCCCATTTATCTCAACTCCCTGGTCCACATGCCTCTTTCCGAACTAAAGGATTATGCCCGAAACGTTGATTCCCCTGCTCATCGGATGCTGCCTGACTTGCTGTGCTTTTCCAGCACCACACTCCCAATCAGGAAACAGTCTGACACAGTCATACTCACGGGACCAGGCCTGATGGGTCATGTTTCATGAAGCCCCATCACAATCCCTGGATATATGCTGTCCCACCGGCAGGACAGACCCACCAGCGGTGGGGACTCCCTGGGATGCAGTCAGGGAAGGAGTTACCCTGCAATTCACCAACATTGATTCCACAACAGGGGAAGGCTCATGGTAACAGGTTACAAATGGTCAAGGAAATCGCCTGAGGACAGTAATTCCTGCCCCTCCACCCCACCCCTTCCGTGATAACTCGGTTCCCTCGAGGTTGGAAACAAATCAGTGGAAGCACTGAGGGTGACAAGGACACTGACCGTCCTCTGGGTGTTGGACTTCAATGTCCATCACCAAGAGTGTCTCCATAGGTCCACCGCTGCCTTAGCAGGGAGAGACCTCACATACACAGCAGCCAGACTTGGCAAATGATGGGGGAACCAACAAGAGGGAAACATTCTCACCCAATCCCTTGTCCCAGAGGGATCTGTCCCTAACAGTATCTGTAGAAGCAGCCAGCACACAGGTGGAGGGAAAGTCTTAGCCTCAAATGTGAAGACCCTGCCCACTGTGTTATGTGCATGGGTACACTGTAATGTTAATGGGGTGAGAGATGGCGGATCCAATCACAGGAATGGGAACTAAAGGCATCGCCAGATCAGCTGAAATGGTTAGATATAGCACATTCTCAAACCACCTCACAGAACCAGCCCAGAAACCATACACCCAGAGGAGATATCTGTTCACCGTGGAACACTGTTTTAGAGCAGGCCAGTGGACTGCTCAGTACAACCCAGCAATCTGTCCAGAGTGGAACACTGCGCAGATCATGTCAGAGCATTTAGCTTTAAACCATCTGTCGAGTATGGGAAGCTGGGATAGAGTCGAAAATACTGCAGATGCTGGAATCCAAAGTCGACAGGCAGGAATCTGGGAGAACACAGCAAACCAGGCAGCATCAGAAGGTAGAAAGTCGACGTTTCGGGAGGAACCGTTCTGCAGGAGCCCTGAAGAAGGTTTACACCGTAAATGTCAAACTTCACACCTCCTGATGCTGCCTGGCTTGCTGTGTTCCACCGGCCTCCCGCCTGTTCGTTGTCGGAAGCAGTGGAGAGCACACCCATGCATTGATCGAGAAACCCGGATTAGATATCTGTCCCGCACCAGAAGCTGCGCAGTGATCACCAATTTGTAACCTGGAGAAGTTACATTCCCAGCATGTAGGACTGTGTACCACACCCCAGTACATTGATCTGTAAACCAGGAGCAGTTACCCTCCCAGCATATAGGACTGTGTACACCAACCCAGTGCATTGATCTGTAAACCAGGAGCAGTTACCATCCCAGCATGTAGACTGTGTACACCACCCCAGTGCATTGATCTGTAAACCAGGAGCAGTTACCCTCCCAGCATGTAGGACTGTGTACCCCACCCCAGTGCATTGATCTGTAAACCAGGAGCAGTTACCCTCTCAGCATATAGGACTGTGTACACCACCCTTGTTTGTTTGCTCAGTAACACTGTGTTAGATCACTGCCCAGTGTGGGGAAACTTGCAGCCCATGCTGGAAGTGACAGGATGTGCAGCTCCCGTCCATTTACAGCTCCAAATCTCCATTGTGCCATGACAAGGGGGTGCCGTGGGTGTGAAGATCACTGCCAGAGAGACAGAGATGGAAGGGCAATCAGTTTGAACAATGACAAATGGGAGGGGTATGGGAAATAGACAGAGAGGTGGAGACTGAGAGACAGTGTAATGGAATGATGTGTTGCCAAGTTTCAGAATGCTGAAATGAAAATATTTTAACAGCATCCAGTAACATAAGCTAGCGTTTCTAGGAATGATAGGTGAACAGGCTGTTGGTGGGAGTTCAGATGGTGCAGAGTATTGGATGAGTATTTGTTCTGCAGCTTTGTATCTGGGTATAGCGTCAGCAGAGTCTTTGACTCATTGAGCTAAATCTAACAATAATTTGTCTCATTGCCATTTTCATTGACTGTGACAGAGGGATCATCCAAACGAGGCCGAGCTGGTTTCCTGATGCTATCTTATCGAACTCATGTCATTAACTACCCACCCCACTCCATGGTGTCCCTCTCATTCAATGGCAGTCCTAATCTCCCACCCATCATTGTTGTCCCATCATCGCCCGGATGCCCTTGGATATTCGGGAAACACTGGCACTGGCGCCATCTTTAAAAGGCCAAGGGGCACACGGTTGAGCTTTCTCAGTTAAGAGCTGCCCTGAACAGTTTACCCGGAGCATGGCAGATAAGGGGCAATTACGCCACGGTTTGTCGACAGTGGCACGGAGGTCCTGGTGGATGGGCTACTACAGAGGGGGGACCATTCTCTTCCCAGAGGGGGAAACAGCACCAGACCCACCGAGCATGGTCTGAGCTTCCCACCCAGCTCAGTGCAGTATCTGCGGTCAGAAGAAATGTCCAGCAATACAGGACAAGCATCAATAAGCTTCCCCACTCTGTCGGGATATGGCTCACCGGATTCTCTCTTCTCCCTCACACTCACTGTATATCTGTCATAGCACCAACCCCCGAACAAGGCTCATGCTCCACCACTCTCAACACTGCATGCAGCCCCTTCCCTCTCTGTCCCCGTCTCTGTCTCTCTCTCTCTCTGTCACCCCGTCCACTTTACCCCCCACATCAATTACACTGCATGTATAAAACGCTGTCGACAGACTCCCTCTGAAAACCTCACCATTTGCCATGATCCCCACCTACACCCGCACTAACAGCAGGGCCACCCACTCCCACCCTCCTACCCTCCCTGTCTCCCATTCCAGAAGAAACAGCCTGGAATAGGATAGAAAGGGCCAAGCCGGGTGGTGGAGTGCCCGATATCCGTTCCCTCACCTCCCCCCCCCCCACCCCGCCATGTGGAGAGGACCCTGGTATGAGCCGGAGAGGAATAGGACGCCAAGTGTTGAGATTCTGAAACATCCAAGTCCCACCGACCGAGTAAGGAGCAATGTTCAGTGAGGGGCAATTCTCACTTTAAACCCACTGGCAGCTCCGTTTCCCACCGACACAACTTAGAAGCCGTGGCCCTGATGCCATCTCCCTTTTGTGTCGAACTGGTACAAACGGAATCCCCACGGTCTCGGTGGGCAGGAGGGTGGGCTCACATCACATCGTCGTCACCACCTCCCAGGAAGGGATCACGGACACTCCCTAACACACCTCCTACTGTAAACAGCTCTGATACTGAATTTAATCTGTGATAGTTACTGCTCTCCCCACTTGTCCTGACACCTTCAACAATCTGTGCTCATATACACCCAGCGCTCTCTGATCCAGCACACCCTTTATAACGGTACGGCCTGTTTTAAATTGTCTTTCATTGTCCTTCCTACCAAAGTGTATCACCTCGCACTGCTCTGCATTGATCCCCATCTGCCATAAACCTGAACACTACACCAACGTGTCACTGTCCTGTTAGAGTTCCACACTGTCCTCCATAGACTTCACAGTTCTTCCAGTTTGGTCTTATCTACAAACATTGAGATTGTCATAGCATCACAGTCCCCATGAAACAACTGAAATCCTGTCCCACTCAGGAGTGTGAGCTAGTGAAATACTGCTATGTTTTATTTAAATTACCAGATGAGCTCAATGCCATGTCCTAACAATTCCTTTCAGTGTATTTGTGTATCTCTGTGTGGGGCAGGTCTGGCAGTCTCTGTGTTGCTTAAAGTGATGCAATGCCACCCTCTGCTGGCCTCCACACGCCACTGCACAGGCATTTTCAGAGGGTGAAAACCAACAGGGACACATTCAGAGATGGGGAGGCAGAGGGCAGCTGCTCACAGTACCATCCAAACTGATGTCTTATCCATGGACTGATCTAAATGTCCTTTAAACATTGTAGCTGTCCCTGCTTTCACCACTTCCTCTGGAAGTTCATTCCACACCCAAGCCAGCTTCTGTCTAACATATTTACCTCTCATGACCTTTGTAAATCTTTTTCCTCGCACCTTAAAATAACCCTCAGTTTTGAATCCCCAACTCTAGGGAAAAGATATCAGCCCTTCAGCTTATCTGTACCCCTCATTATCTTGTAAACTTCTGTGAAGTTACCCCTTAATCTCATCCTCTCCAGTGTAAAAAGTCCCAGCCTACCCAGCCTCTCCTTATCAATCACTCTCTCCATTCCCAGCAACATCCAGATTAATCTCTTCTGAACCCTCACCAGCTTAATAATATCAAGGTCAATAACATCAAAGTGAAAAGATAATGTATTTTATAAGTTTAGAGGAGACCAAAACTATAGGGCATAGTTTTAAGGTGAGAGGGAAACATTTAAAAGTGACCGAAGGGGCAGCTCCTTCACACAGAGGGTGGTGTGCCTATGGAAAGAGCAGGCAGGGTGACCGGACTGGATACAGTATTCCAGAAGAGGTCTCACCAATGTCCTGTATAACCTCAACATGACGTCCCAATTCCGATACTCAAAAGTCTGACCAATGAAGACAAGTGTGCTAAACACCTTCTTAATCGCACTATCTGTCTGAGATGCAAATTTTAACGAATTATACCTGACGGACTAGGTCTCTGTTCTACAACACTGCCAAAGGCCCTGCTTTTAACTGTATAGGTCCTACTCTTGTTTGATTTACCAAACACAATACCTCGCATTAATCCAAACTAAACTCCACTTGCCACTCTTCAACTCAGTGAGTGATATTACCACCTACTCACCTTCCCCGTTTAATTTTAAAATTCCTTCCCCTCTGTAGGATGCCTTGATTCCGGCCTTGATTTTCACAAAGACCCTGAGCTTGGGTTGCCTTGTGTTGTTAGGGGGATGAGGGACTGATTGTAGGCACAGTCAGTGGGGAGGAGAGGCTGGACAGTAATCAGTTGCCTTGTATCATTTCATGGTTTGAGGAAGAGGGCGGTCACACATGAGAGGTGGGTAATACTGATCCGTATTTTGGGGCCAAAAATTATGGTCTTTCTCTGTCTCTGTCTATTCGAGACCCTTTATTGGGCAGAGTGTGTCTGCAGGATTTCTTTCCCTAATATTGCAGACGACAGATAATAGCGATTCAAGATGGTCATAGTTAATTTCAATGGCATAGCACGTGTACTCAACATCCTACAGTTTAGACAAATACCTTGCATTTGTTTAACAACACAAAGTGTTTTGTGTTGTTCAATAATGGGAACCTGATGATAATAAATCCATACAAAGCTGAACGCTGTTACTTAAAATATGACCGACAATTTGGGTATGGTAGTGTAGTGGGTAGTGTCTCTGCCTCTGAGCCAGAGCTCTGCATTTTATTCCAGTACCTGAACTTGCGTGGTAGTGTACGTCACTCTGAACTAGAAGGTCTGGATTCAAGTCTTGCCTGTTGCAGAGGTATGTCACATCATATCAGAACAGACTGATGAACAAACAAACAGGAGAAGAATGTTACAGCCTTATGGGTTTTGCTGAGTGATGCTAGTGTCCTTACCTCCGAGCACAAAGGTCAAGGTGTAAATCCCACAGAAGTGTCTCAGGATACATCTGAACAAACTGATTAAAATGGATTTAGAATTGTGACCTGATGGAGAAGGAAGAGGTGTCAGTATTGAATTTCAGAATTTAGGCCCAGGATGACAGAAAGTACAGCCATTCGTGTTGATTGGAGTCACATTTCGCAGCCATAGCGGTTTATAAAATCAGAATGGTCATGGATAGGGTGAGTAGTCAGGGTTTTTCCTCAGGTTAGGGGTGTCCAAAAATAGAGGGCATTGGTTAAAAGTGAGAGGGGCAAGGTTTTGAAGAGGCCTAAGGAGCATCTTTTCACACAGAGGGTGCTGTGCATATGGAATGAGCTGCCAGAGGAAGTGATGGAGGCTGGTAAAACTATAGCATGTAAAAGGCATCTGGGTACTGAAAGACCTGCTGAGCTTTTCCAGCAATTACTGTATTTGTTACAAAGTGTATTCATTTTAACACAGGTATACTGAACACATTAACTACTTTAGTTTTTAATGACGCAGCAACATATAAACATATCTTCAAAGTGACCGAGACCATTTTCTGCTAAGGTTATGGCTCTGTGTATGACAGCAGCATGATGCTTCGACATGGAACAGGGAATGTGACGGAGACATAGTTTGGACAATGTACAAGGAGACCTCACATGGTCCAGTTTGGGAGAGGATGACATTACTGTGTGATTCAACTCAGAGAGGCAGAAAATGTAATCTGCCTGAGAAGGAATGGCCGATTGCACTCTCTCTCCTTCATTGTTCCTCATCACAGCAATGTGTGCGAGCTAAAAAAAACTCTACAGTCATCGTTACCATTCTTATTTTTATAGAATCCCTGCAGTGTGGAAACAGACCCTACGGCCCAATAACTCCATACCAACCTTCCAAAGAGTAACCTTCCCAACCCGTTGCCCGATATTTACCCCTGACGAATGCACCTAACCTAGAAATCCCTGAACACTATGGACCATTTAGCATGGCCAATCCACCTAACCTGCACAGCTTTAGACTGTGGGAGGAAACTGGAACACCCATTAGAAGCTTACACAGACAAGGGGAGAATGTACAAACTCCACACAGACAGTCACCCAAGTTCAGAATCAAACCCAGGTCCCTGATGCTATGAGGCAGCGGTCTTAACCATTGAGCCACCGTGCTACTCTTTGGGCGATCTCTGACCAGAATCCATTGGAATCTCCTCACTGCCTAATGCTCAGGGAATTCAGCCAAATCCAACTATTCCAGGATGAAATCGTATTGCTAGCAGTCGTGTGAGTAGAATATCTTCAGAAGCAGAATAACATTTTGGGCAATCTCTCAGTTTTTACTGTTGTGGTGAGTTACACTAAGATTTAGACAAAGTTCTTTCAAGTTAAAATTGCAGAGATTTTGTTAATCTGTGTGTGTAAGTGTGTGTGTATGTTTGTGTGTATGTGTGTGTTTGTGTGTGTGTGTGAGAGAGTGTGTGTGTCTTTGTGTGTGTGTGTTTGTGTGTGTTTGAGAGTGTGTGTGTGTGTAGATGTGTGTGTGTGTTTGTATGTGTTTGTGTGTGTGTTTTTGTCTGTGTTTGAGAGAGAGAGGGAGTGTGTGTGTGTGTGTGTGTGTGTGTGTGTGTGTGTGTGTGTGTGTGTGTGTGTGTGTGTGTGTGTGCCTCAGTGTTTTAAACAGAGATATATTGATTATATAATTGCAATACCCAAACAGTTTGCCATTCATCTTTCCATCATAGTTTGAGTAACATTGCTCTGGATCATAAACATGTTGTTTTAGCAGATTAAAGAAACTAGCCTGACTTGTTCCTAAAACTGACCCAGACGAAGTCTGAGACCGATATCATCAGCCACATCACCAACCTGTTTATGTATAACATTTGTTGTGAGCAGTGGAGGAGTGGGACTAGAAAAGGAAACAGTGACCCAAAAAGCTGGGGAACGATAGACCGCTGAGCCTGATGTCAGTGGTGGGTAAGTTTTTAGAGGTGATTCTGAGGGAAAGGATTTACATACATTTGGGAAGACAAGGGCTGATCGGGGTAGACAACGTGTCTTTCTGTATGGGAAATCATGTCTCATGAACTTGATTGAGTTTTATGAAGAGGTGACAAAGAAGATTGATGAAGGCAGTTTGGTAGACATTGTCCACATGGATCTCAGCAAGGTGTTCATAACATTCCGATTGGTAGGCAGATGAGTAAGGTTCGGTCACATGGGATACTGAGGAAGTTCTTCATAATTGGCTTGAAGGAAGAGGCATATTTTTCAGACTGGAGGCTTGTGAGCAGCAGTGTGCTGTAAGAATCAGAACTGAGTTCACTGCATTTTATCATTTATGTCAGGGATCTGGATGTGAATATCGGGGCAATAGTTCATAAGGTTACTGATGACATCAGAAAGGTGTTGGAGTAGATTATTTCAGAGTACAACTAGACCACAATTATATGTGAAAATGTTGCAAGGAGTGACAGATGACATTTAACTTAGATAAACACAAGGTTTTGCATTTTGAGAAGACAAATCAGGGCAGAAATTATACACTTAATGGTAAGGTCCTGGGGAGTATTGTAGAAAAAGGGACCGAGGTCTGCAGGTACATTGTTCCTTGAAAGTGGAGTCGCAGGTAGACAGTGTGGTGCTGAACACATTTGGCACATTTGCCTTAATCAGTCAGAGCATTGAATATAGAGGTTGTGGTGGCATGTTGCATCTGTATAGGATGTTGCTGCAGCCACTTTAAGAATACTGCGTACAACTTGTTGGTCTGCAGAAAAGATTGACACGGATGTTCCAGGACTGGAGGGTTTGAGCTTTAGGGAGAAGTTGATTAGGTTGAGGTGTTTCTCCCTGGAGTGTCAGAGGCAGAAGGGTTACATTATAGTGGTATATAAAACCATCAGGGGCATGTACATTCCAACAGGCACTTTCTGTTTCCCAGGGTAAGAGAGCCCAGAACAAGACAGCATAGGTTGAAGGCGAGAGGGCGAATGATTTAGAAGGGAGTTTAGGGTAAATATTTCACACATAGAGTGGTGTGTGTACAGAAAGTGCTGTCAGAGGAAGTGGTGAAGTTGGTTACAATCGCACATTTTAAAAGTATCTGAAAGAGGAGGGATATTGGCCAAATGCTGGCAAATGGGACTAGATCAGATTTGATATCTGATCGGAGTGAACAGATTGGACTAACGGGTCTGTTTCTGTTCCGCATGACTCTCTGATTCTATAAGAGGCATGACGAATAATTCTGAAAGGACATTTCAAGTCAGAATTCTCTTCACTGAAAGTTTATTGTGCCTCTATGTTCACATTGATTGAAAGCTGCTTTAGTTAAATATTTGACAGGGAAGTGAGTCACGGATAATGGGATACAGACAGGGAAGTGGGGCTGAGTCCACACCTGATCAGCCACAATCTTTGTGCCTGGTGGAGAAGGCTCAAAGTATCTAATGGCCCACTCCTGCTCCTCAGTCGCATGTTCCTGTGTTCCATTCTGCCCACCAAACCTGTTAGACAGGAGCAGTGGGAGGCTACTTACTGCTATAACCTGGTGCACAGAAATAGAGGTGATCAGTCAGCCCATCAAGACTATCACACACGCTTTGAGATGATTTGGGAAATGTAATTGGAAAGCCCAGGCTGGGTATGAAAGAGGCCCCTCAACTCTCTTTACAGAGCTTCCCTTATCTGCAACTTGTGCTTCATTTGTTGGTCATGTTGTAGACCAAAATTCACTGTAAATACAGCCCACATACCTCACCAATCAATAGCTCACAAAATCCTCTGGTCTCCCTGACTGCAACATTCAATAACAGAAACCCTCATGAAAATAACACCCACTAATTTTCCAATAAGAGAATGTGTGAATATCAGAAACAGGGGCAGGTAATTCACTCCCCAAGCCTGCCTTGCCCTTCATTAAGATCATGACTGATCTGTTCTTGGTCTCAAATCCTCTTTTATACCCAATTCTTCAACTCTGTGACAGGTCAATATCCATCGACCTCGTCTTCAAATACTTTCAGTCATCTAGCTCCCCGAACACCCTTGAGAACAGAAATCCTGACATTCAATCCCACCTGTTTTAAGAAAACACTTGCTGCTCCTATACCATGGCTTATTGATGTGACCAAAAGAGGTTGCCTCAAGGTTTCTGGTAAAAAATGACTCGCCCTGATATCAAGGCAGTGGTTGACTTCTGTTGACATCAAGGAGCTGAACAAAACTGGACTTAATGGGAATCAGAGTAACCTCTCCAGTGTTTGGGGTCAAACATGGCACAAAGGAAGATGGTCATCATCTCAGTCCTGGGTCACCTCTGTGGGACATCCTCAGGGTAGCTTCATCTTCACAAACATCTTCAGCTGTTTTATCGATTTCTACCCGCCCCCACCCTCCACAGCATAAGATCAGAAGTGGAGATGGTCACTGAAGATTCCACAATGTTCAGAATGTTTTGACCCCGTCAGCTCCTGAACTGGTCTGTGTCCATGTGCAGCAAGATCCAGGCTCCATTGAGGCTTGTGCTGTTAAAGTATTAGTAACATTCATGTAACAGCACTGCCTGGCACTGCACATTGCCACAGTAAAATAAGAGTTCATTCAGCACCTCACGCTGGTTTCACAGGAATATGAGGAAGCCATTCAGCCCATTGACATTGTTGGAGATGAACTGGGATAGCCCATTCAGTGCCTCCAGCCTATTACTCAGGAAGAGAAGGAGTCTAGTGTGATGGACCACACCAGAGCCCCTCGAAAATATGTAACGGCAATAGCCTAGACTTTTATGCTTTCTTATTTTAAAGGAAATGTAAAGTGTCTGTCCCAGATGCAATGTGACTTGTCAGACTACTCGATGTGAAGCAAAACACCATCTACTTAAACATGAAAGATACGATGAAACCAAAGAAAGAGGAATCTAGAATAACTTAAATCTATTGGACAAGTTAACAGAATAATGGATCTTCGAACTATTACTAATGACCAGTTCCTAGATATGAAAATCACATCAGCACAGCCCCTGGCAAAAAAAGAATATTCAGACACAGCTTGTCACAAACATTTCTCCAATCCAGGAATTAAAAACAGCATCAAGAGAAAATTCAGGAAGAGTACCAGCCAGGAAACATTCACTGAAGCTTCCAACTCTGTGGAGACCCCAATAGTTTCTGACGTTACTGAGAAACCAAAACCCAGTAATCCTAACATGTGAGAATTGGCCACACCCGTTCAGGCTGCATTAAAATAAACCTAAGGACTCCCTCGCTGTTACTCAAGTGGTCTGAACTAGCCAGCTTAGTAACGATCGTTCAATCTCTCTCTGAAAAGAAACCAGGACAAAATAACCTCTTGAAGCAACAGCATCATCGCACTTTCAGCACATCGAGCTGTCAACAGGAAGCAGGGATAACCCAAACAGGCCCTTGGCCCTGTCCAATCGGACGAGGAAGAAGTCAGTCAGTCCCTTGAGTCACTTAAACAGCAATAGAATGAGGCCATTCAGCCCCTTGAGTCACTTCCACAGCAACAAGGGGAGTCCATTCAGCCCCTCGAGCCACTTATACAGGAACAGCAGGAGGCCATGCCCGCCTCAACGCACGTACACAGGAATAGAATGAGGTAATTGATGCTAATTCCTGATAAATGGCTCATGCCCGTAACATCGATTCTCCTGCTCCTCGGATGCTCCGTGACCTGCTGTGCTTTTCCAGCAATCTACTCTACTCTGATCTCTAGCATGTGCAGTCCTCACTGTCTCCTAACTGATGCTCGAACATGATGAACAAGTGGAGCAGAGGCTGCACAGACAGACTGTTCCGCGTTGTTCCTCCTGGCTCCATTGCTTATGATATACATGTGGGACTTCAATGTGGTTTCCTCACTGTGAGGAATGAAGCCATATGTCTTGTGTGAAGTCTCAATAAGGCATCTTCCATCTCCGAGAAGCCAGCCTGGCGTTCTCTATGTAGGGCGGAAGCTGGTGGGAATGGCTACCTGTTTCAGAAGGAAGGTATTGTGGTTACTGAACATGGCATTCAGTTCGGGAAAGTTAATTAAGGCACATAAACAATTAGCAAAGCTACGTAAGACTGATGAATGGACTCTCTAAGTTCAAATCATACTGATCTTGTTCATGTTGATCTTGTCTAGTGCATGTCCTGTTCAGTGTATCCTGAATGCCTTACTCTGTCCAAGTCTATTTCCACCCTATGATCTGTCTGGCCATGCTTACTATGATCTGCCTCCACTGCTCATAAATAAAGTGTTTCCCTGTACTGAGGTACACGTGACAATAAATCAAACCAATCAATCCTGGGTAAAGTATGGAATATCCCTCCCTGTCAATGTCTGTTTTGGAAATAAGAGATAGCTGCCACTCCTCATGTTTTAGCATTGCCATTTCCTCATCTCACACAGTTCCACAGACTATACCACAACGTCTTCACTCTATCCTCATGTTACCATCACCTCTGTCTGGGGTAAGGAGATCGTTCCTTACAAGGGAGATCAAATCTGTACAGAGTGCCCCAATGCTTTCTCAGCCAGGCTCTACAACAGCAGGAAAATGGCTTTACTTATGTACTTGAATCATCTTATAATGAAGGACAACATACCATTGACTGCATACATTATGTACACAGGTTTTGATTCGGAGCAGTCAGCATAGACTTGTGAGTGGGAGATTATGCTTCCCAAATTTGTTAGAGTTCTTTGATGTAGTGACCAAGAAGGTTGACGAGGGCAGAGTGGTAGATGTAGTCTCAATGGATTTCAGTAAGGCCTTTGATAAGATTCCACACGGCAGGCTGCTCTGGAAGGTTACATCATGTGGAATGCTGGGGGAACTGGCAAATTGGATACACAGTTGGTTTGATGGTGGGAAGCAGAGGATTTAGTGGAAGGATGCTTGTCAGACCGGAGGCTGGGTCCATAGCTGTTTGTTATCTATGATTGGGTTGAGAATGTACAGGGCATGATTAGTACGTTTTCAGATGACACTAAAGTAAGTGGTAGCGCGATCAGTGAGGACGTTTATCAGAAATTACAGCATAACCTTAATCAGGTGGGGAAGTGGGCCATAAAATGGCAAATGGAAATTAATGTAGATGTGTGAGGTCTTGCATTTTGGAAACTCAAATTAAGGTAGGCGTTTCATAGTGAATGGGAGAGCCTTAAGGGGTGTAGTGGGCAGAGAGACCTTGGCGTTCAGATGCATGGTTCTCTGAGAGTGGAGTCACATGTGGACAGGGTAGTGAAGAAGGCTTTTGACGCACTGGCCTTCATCAGGCAGAACATTGAGTATAAATGTTGGGAATTTATTTTGCAGATACACAGGACTTTGGTAAGGCCGCACTTGGAGTATTGTGTTCAGCTTTGTCAACTTGTTATAGGCAGGATATAATGAAATTAGAAAGATTGCAGAAGAAATTTACAAGTACATTTCCAGGACCCAATGGTCTGAGTTATAGGGAGAGGTTGGACAAGCTCGGACCTTTTATTTAGAGTGAAGGAGTTTGAGGGGCGACCTTATAGAGCTGTATACGATCGTGAGGGTTTATGGATAGGGTGAATGATCTCAGTCTTTTTCCAAGGTTTAGATAATCGAGGACGAGAGGGGATCAGTTCAAGGTTAGAGGGGAAGAAATAAAAGGGAACCTGAGGTGCCACTTCTTTACACAGAGGGTTGGTACGTAGAAGTGCTGCCAGCTGATGTGGTTGAGGGGGGGTACATTAACAACATTTCAAAAGCATTTGGATAAATATGTGGATAGGAAAGGTCTAGGAGGATATGGGCCAACTGCAGGGAAAGGGGGTTAGCGTGGATGGACATTTACAAGGTGGACTCGAACCTCTTTGTTAATTAAACCCAACACCCAGAAAAGCTCGCCTCACTTCGTAATCTGTTAAAATATGAGCCACACAGATCTCCTACATTCCACTCTTTAAAAAAAAGGACAAGTTAGTCTCTTAACTTTAATAGTGAACACTAAACAACAACTATTCATAAACACAAGCCCCTCTTGTCTTAGCTACTTATTATCTGACTCCAACTCTGAAAAAATATGCTGTTCCAACAACCCACACATTAAACATTACAATCTCAAGACCACACAGTCTCTACCTTCCCCGCTGTGCTCACTCTTTCAGCTGGTGATCTCCCTGGGTCATGTTTTTTCAACTGCAAGTATGTTTTACATGAACATGTGTCTTTGATAGAGAGTGTTTAAGATGTTCAGTTAGCACTCCTGCTCTACAGCAGTTACTCTGCTGTTGGATGGCAGTGGCTCTCCCTGTAGTGTTCAAAATGCTGGGATTATATACTTCCCATGATACAATAATTCTCATAATTTGATTGCTTTCCAGGTGTTCAAACAATAATATTCAAATTCCCTTGGCTTCTGGTATTCTGAGCTTTATTTAAAATCCTTGGTTATATTTGAATTGGTGTCAAAACAGCCATTTCTTACCTAATTGTTACATGTTGAACAACCTGACCTTTAGCTGGCATCTATGGCTGTACTTTCTATTCAGCAAAACCCGTTCTGTCTTCAAGTGACCAGACATGCTTTCAGCTTCATAACACCTCCCCGCTTCAGAAAAAAAAATGCACAATCAGAACGTAAAGATAACTTCATTTATTTTCCTCTAATTCTTAATCCCATTATTATGAAATACAAAAGTATTAATCTCTGTTATGCCATTCATACTAATTCTGCACAGATATATAACACTGGAGTAAGTCAACTCTTATCTACGCTTAGTCCTTTAAATCCTCGATAACACATCTGCTATCACCTATTTAGGATCCACAGCATATACATTTTGTAAGTTTAAAGTCGGTAAGATAAGACTCCAATGAAATAGTCTCATATTCTGTTCTTTAAATATTCCAGAAAATGCGAGAGGATTGTTGTTGTCCACAACCATCTCCGACAATTTGTTTGTCATATACACATTAAAATATTGCCAGGCCATTACGAATCGTTCTTTTTCAATAATGGAGAATTTGTAATTTTTTTTCTGGTGAATATTGAGTTTTTTTCGACAAGTAGCCAATTGGCCATTCAATTCCATCATCATCTTACTGTATCAATACATCGCCGACGCCTATACCCCTAACATCAAACACAATTTTCAAAGTGTTTCAAAAATATTTGGTGCAGATAAAACTGGTGCGGTGATTAATCCTACTTTAAAATTCTCAAATGCCTCCTGGCATTGTTCTGTCCACCACAATTCTGTTTCCTTCTTTAATAAATCCATCAGTGGTGCCAATACAGTGCTAAAGTTTGGAACAAACTTCCCATAGAATCCACTCAGTCCCAAAAATCGAAGCACCTCTTTCTTCGAGAATGGTCGTGGAAATTCCTCAAAGTCTTTGTGTTCCATGGGATCAACCTTCCATGTCCAATGTAATGTCCCAATAACGTCACCTCTGCCTTCGCGAATTCTGTTTTCTTTATGTTTATTACCAAGTTTGCTTCTTGTAATCGTTCAACATCCTCTGCCAACTGTAACATGTGAGCTTTCAATCACTTGCTAAAGATCACTACATCATACAGATAAACTGCACAATTTGTTCACCTGGCCCCAACTCTGTTCCTGAGTCTTAAATGTGGTGGTGCATTATTCCTTTAATTTAAATACTTGGGAATGTTTTTTTTACACCAAGAATCTTTAAAAGATAGTTTAACTGACTCAACATTTTTTTTAATTTGAAAGAGACCACTAAAACTGGCTTTACCGAGATTTCCTACCACTGGTAGCAATATTAATTCGTCATTCCCGTGTCAAGATTGGGAAAGTAACGGTGAGAGTGAGTGACAGAGTGTCAGTTCCAGGAATGCAGTTTGTTCTTGAGAACGATTTAACAGAATACAAGGTGGGAGAGGTACCCTCCTGTCGTAGAGAAGTCAAAGGAAGACTAGGGAACTGAGGAATTGAAAGAAAAATAATCAGGAAATTTTCCAGACTGTGTAGTAACATGATCCCATAAGTTACAGCAGGAAGGAAAATTAAAAGAAAAAGACAAAGGAGTTGATGTTCAGTTACCTGACACCCTGTTTGATGTAACAGTGAAGAAAAAAAACCTGAACAGGCAGAGGGTCAGGCAGAGGTGGGAAATCATCAAAGTTTCAGAGTTTTTATCTGCCACCTGATTCACTCTATGTTGTGTCCTTTTCAGGTGCTGTTTAGATAACTCACCTACTCCATATAATCTCTCCCTCAACTCACATACATAATCCAAGTGTGAGATCTCTGACTTCGGTCCTGTCAATTTATATTTAAGTTATTTCAACGACCTCTCACTTCAGGTACGAATATTAACGCAAAGGAAGTAAACTGAGTAGATTTATTTGGGGCATCTCCGATGGCAAGCAATTCAATGGGACACCTTTATCCCAATCATTCAGGCTGTTTACATGGTCTTCAGCATCTGATGCTAACTTTCCAAGGCTCTCTGGGATTCAGGATGGGACGCACTTGATTTGAAGTGCTGTCTGCCTTAACTACCCCTGACTTTTTACCTTCCTAAAACAGCTGAGCGGTAAAATGAGACCCTTGGTCTGACTGAATCTCTCTGCGTAACCCACAGTGAGTAAAGAAAGTTAACAACTCCTCCACCTCCCTTTTTGCCTTAGCACTCCATAATGGAATTTCCTCTGGAAAATCTGGGAGACACATCCATTATCATCAGCAAATATTGGTTTCCACTTTTATTTTAGAAAGGGGAGCTACACAATTAATCATAACCCACATGAAAGGTTCTTTGAATACAGGAATTGGCAACAACGGTGCTGGTTTTATTACTGTCTGTGACGTACCTACCATTTGGCATGTATGACATGAACAACAAAAAATAACCACGTCCTTATGTATTCTAGGCCAATAGAAATGCTTATGTACCTTAGCCTGAGTCTTCCGTACACCTAGGTGACCTGCAGTTAGTTCATGTGCTAACCATAAAACTGTATGCTACTGGTAACACAATGTGTTGCACTTCGGCCCATTTCCCTTCTGCACTAATCTGTCGTGGTCTCCATTTCAATTTTAGGATTTTATCTTTAAATTAATAACGTTTGACAATAAATTCTGATTCTTTTTCTGTGTGCGTGTGTATGTGTAAGTGCGTGTATGTATCTGTTGTAAGTCCATTAGCATTTCAGGACTAAACCCCTCTGCCTGACCATCTGCCTGTTCAGGTGTTTTCCTGCACCGTGACATCAAACAGGGTGTCAGTTCACTGAACATCAACTCCTTTGCCTTTTTTTCTTTTGTTTTTTCCTTCCAGCTGTAACATATGACAGTGGGATCTTGTTACTACACAGCTTGGAAAAAATCTTGGGTATTTTTCTTTTAACTCCCCAGTTCCCTAGTCTTCCTTTGACTTCTCCACCACAGGGGTGCCTCTCCCACCTTGGATTCTGTTAAATCATTCCCAAGAATAACTTGCATTCCTGGAACTGACAATCTGTCACTCACTCTCACCGTTACTTCCCCAGTCTTGATTTGGCACTCCAACCTGATGTTACACAAGGGCATGCTTAATTTCTGTCCCCATTCAACAGATTAACACACTCTTGTGTACCATGTCAGGAAGAGTGAAAATACTTCTATCACTTTACTATTAGAGGCTGAGAGAAAGTGTGGACTGCAGATGCTGGAGATCAGAGATGAAAAGTTTGGGGCTGGAAAAACACGGCAACTTAGGCAGTATCCGAGGGGCAGGAGAACCGACATTTCAGGCACAAGTCCTTCATCAGGAAAGTAGGGGTAAGGGAGCGGGAAGTGGTTGTCAAATAAATAGAAGGGTGGGAATGGAGCTGGGTGGAAGGGAGCGTGGAAGGCAATAGGTAGGTGTAGGTGGGGTGGGATGATGATATGTCAGAGAGGAGGGTGAAGTGGACAGGTGGTAGGACAGTTGAAACCGTCAAACTATACAACATCAACGTTGACTTCACCAATTTCCAAATCGCCTCGCCCCCAACCTCATCCCATTTCCAAACGTTGAACTTAGCACCGCCCTCTTGCACTGCCCTAACTGTCCATCTTACTTCCCACCTATCCCCTCCGACATATCACTATCACTCCCACCTACATTTCCTATCACCTCCCAATGACCCTCCCACTAGCCCAGCTCCTAACCTCCTATTTATCTGTTAGCCCCCTTGTCCCCTCGCCACATTATGCCTGATATGTCGATTGTCCTGCTCTTCGGATGCTGCCTGATCTGTTGTGCTTTTCCAGTGCCCCAACTTCTCAACTATTAGAGACTGAGCAGATCCCGTATCTTATAAAGTTATATCTTCTTGTCCTTCTCCCCCTGTTCTTTCTGAGTAAACTTCAACCACAGAGGCGAATTCTTTATAGAGATCAGGCAATGCCTCCATACCCAGCCCCTGCCTCGGTTGTGCACTCTCCTGCAGCTTCTCGGCTCCACTTGGGGTCTCCTTTTCCAGTTTCACTCATGTCACTGGTTTAACCTCTTCCACACACCTTTTCCCAAAGTGCCTTCCTTCAACCCCCAGTACTGTGTGTGCCAGCTTACTGCAGTGAAAACACCTTTTCCCAGTGCCCTCCTTAAACTATTGGCACTGGAATTGTTTGTGTTCCACTCCCTGTGAGAACACCGGAGGCCTTTCTCCACCTTTCAACCCCCTTGGGATTTTTCTTTCAACTGTGGTAAACTATTGCTCGTGTGTTTTACTCGTTTTGTAGTGTAGGATCTCCCCTTCTCCCAATTTCTATCCCTCACAGGATGAAAATCCTCCCAGAAGCTAAATTTCTTCTCATGCACCAATGCATATTTACGTGCCATTTCTGCCGCGATTCTAATTTCTTGAACTTTCTATTCATTCACATGAATTCTTACCATCTCGGGAAGTGAGTTTTAAACTCCTCCAGCAGAATAATCTCCCTTCGGGCCTCACAGGTCTTGTCCATTTTTAAGGCCTGCACTCATTTCTCAAAATGTCTGTGGTTACTTCTTTCAAACTCAATATCAGACTGACCAGGTTCCGTCTCTATATTTCTGAACAGCTGTCTATATGCTTATAGTACCAATTCATAGCTTGTCTGTCATCTGCATAATCTCTTGCTCCCTCGTGTGACAGCACTACATATATCTTTCAAGCTGTGCACACCAGCCTAGTCTGAACTGCAATTACCCACAAGTTCACTGGACACGTTATCTGTCAAGCCATTTTTGCAAATATAACAAAAAAGGTTTCGACACTTTCCTCACCGAAATATTGCAATATATTAACATTGTAGTATAGATCTCCATGTTCTCCCTTCATCTTCATCCTGCTAATTAAACTTTCTTATCTAATTCCAAACATCTGAATTTCAAACTCCCCCTCTCTTTTTCCTCTCTTTCTCTTTTTTCTCTCTCTCTTTCTGTCTCTTTCTTTATCTTCTAACTCATTTTGCCACATGTGCAAATTAAGTTTTTCTAACTCGCCTGCAGTTGTCTGTTTCTGTGATACACCAAAGTGCTTGACCCACTCCATTACAATTACAGCTTTCCTTTTGTCCCTGGTGAAACCCAATTCTAATCTACTTGTTAATTCTAAAATATGCCATTCCTATGTCTTTTCACGCCTTCTTGGTCAATTTGGGAATCACCTTGAAACCACAGAACCTCTTTAGTAATGTTAAAAGCAATTTATTTTAATTTTACCAACCACAAGGAAGCAAAATTAAATGAAATTTCTCACCCGCATTATTTGAAGGTCAAGGTCACTAACTGCCAAGTGATGGAACCTGCTGGGTCATTTCGTACCCCAAATCTGTTCAAATCTCTCCAAATCCCATACAACGAGCCCTCAAACCTTTATGATGTGAATGTCAAACCCCTCTGTTAATTAAAAGCACACACCCAGAAAAGCTCACCCCGCCTCATACTCTGTTAAAACATGATTGACAAAGTCGCCCCAAATTCCACTATTAAAAGAAAAATAACAATTTATAAGTATGTAAGTCAACGCTGAGCTGGGATGTTTGTTTTCAGATGTTTCGTAACCATGACTAGGCAACATCATCAGTAAGAGTCTCCGGTGATACACTGGTGGTATGTCCCAGCTCTCTCTTTATAGGTTTTGGTTTCTTAAACTGGCTGATGTCATTTCCAGTTCTTTCTTTCAAGGCAAGGTAGATAGGTTCTAAACTGATGTGTTTATTAATGTACTTCTGGTTAGAAGACCATGCCTCTCAGAACTTACGTGCATGTCTTTGTTTCGCCTATCCTAGGATGTGTGTATAGTCCCAGTCAAAGTGGTGTTCTTCCTTGTCTGTATGTATGGAAACTAGTGATAGTGGGTCATGTCTTTTGGTGGCCAGTTGGTGTTCATGTATCCTGGTAGCAGGACAACAGGATAGTTTGAAATGGAGGAAGAATGATTTTATATACACTGTTTAATCAGTTTGTGTCCAGATAAGGAAGATTGTTCATATGTGTACAACACATTTGAATGAAGAACACAGTTAACAAAAAAATGATGCACATGACATATAACATTTATAAAGCATTAAAACATTTTTTATCCTCATCTAAGTGATATGTTCCCCTTCTCTCAACGTTCCCCCTTTTCTGGGATTCCCTACTCTTTTCTCCCATTCATTTCAGAATGTCTGTTATAAATCTTGGTTATGGTGTCCCAACTCACTTCAGTTAATTCTCTTTCTACCAGGAATTAAATTCTTTCCAACGCTCGTGTCTGTCATATTATTGGAGAGAAAAATTCTGGCATCAGACACAGCATTTCAACATATTACTCTGTTGTACATGCACTGTTTAAAGGACCACAGCACACAGGAATTGTCAAAACATTGAAGGATGTTCTCGTTAATCTCGTTTTCTCATTTTTCTTATCTCCACATCAACATTCTGTCTTTCGTTGTCTCTTTTTATCTATTTAAGAAATCCCCCAATTATTCTTTGTGTCCCATCTCTCAAAATTCCTTCTTTCGGTTTATATCTATTGCTCTCATCTCGATGTAATGTGATTATAAATGAGTAACGTAAGTACAAAGATATGTGGGAGGAGTTGGCCAGAGTTAATTGGAAGGGAAGCTGAACAGGGAAGACCATGGAACAGCAATGGTAGGGGTTTCTGGGGATAATTCGGAGGATATCAGAAAGTCATCCCAAATGAGATGAAACATACTCATGGGAGGACAAGGCAGCCATGTGTGATAAGGCATCAAACCAAAAGAGGAAACATACAACGTGGTGAAGATGATTGGGAATCCAGAGAATTCATTGGTTCTGAAACTACATAAGACTGGCATCACTGACACTAATCATGGTCAGGGAGAGAAACTGGGAAACACATTCACCTCAAACACAGAAGATGGCATTACTGAAGGAAAACTACAGATGAATTAAATAATTGAATTAAAATCAGTTAAGTGCTTTTGCGGAATGTGTCAGATTGAAAGTATAACCCAGGGAGACACCCTCAGCATTATGACGATTTGAAAATGGAAGTATTAGCACATCAGAAACCAGAGTAGGTCATTGAGTAGAGGGATGATGGGTGAATGGGTCTCGATGTGAACTGGGGAACAGACAGCAGAATTGCATTTCAGATATTGCAGCTCAAAATTATGTATTCATGTAGTGCTACAGACCACAGCATCAGGAGAAGCAGACCTGCATTCATACACAACCTGAACTATTTTGCCCTGGATAATCTCCTCAGTCTGCCATTACCATCAACACGATCTATGGTTCAGTGACGATTGTGGGTGAACGTGTCAGGGTCAGAACCACGTGAACCTAAACCTGATGCTAACACATTAAAGCTACCACACTTGACCAACAGATCTGATTGAAGCTCTGAAGTTTTGTCACATTCAGTCATAAATGGTGATGGATGATGAAGCAAATGACAGAGGGAAGGGCTGCCCAAACATCCCCATCCGAAATAATGAAACAGTCCTGCATATTAGTGTAAAAGACAAGCATGTAATACCTACACCACCGTCAGCCAGAAGTGTTGAGTCAATGATCCATTTCACTTTCGTCATGATACCCACTGCATCACAGATGCCAGTCTTCAACCAATTTGATTCACTGCATGTGCCATGAAGAAACAGCTGAACACAGTAGATACGACAAAGACAATGGGCCCTGACACCATTCCTGCAATAGGACTGAAGACTTGTACTGCACAACAAGCCGTGTCCCTGGGGAAGCTATTTCATTCCAGGTACAACTCTGACATCTCCCTGGCAATGTGAAAAATTACTCAGTGCCCGAAGAGCGGAATAATTACAATCTGACCAATTACCATGCCCTCAGTACAATCACGATAGTCAAATTGGTGGGAGTTATTTTTGACAGAACTATCAAGCAGCACAGAAATAACCTGTGCAGTGTGGTTTCAGACAGGTCTCCATGTAGAGATGGTGCTGTTGTGGAAACGTCATTAGATTCCTAATCCAGACCAGGTTAATCCTCTGGCAGCTGGTGTAAGTTAAAAACAATTAATAAAATATCGATATTTAAAATCTGGTACCAGTAATAGTTACCCTGAAGCCAATGCCGATTGAAAACAGCAGTTTGCTTCCCTAATGTACTTTCAGGAAGTGAATCTCCTGTGGTTTCCTAATCTGGCCTAAAAGTGACTCCAGACGCACAGACATGTGATAAACTCTTCAATGGTCTCTGTAATGGCTCCAAAATTATCATCCCTGCTTCTAGTCTGTCTCACCCTGTCCGAGTTTATATATTTCACTGAGATCTCCACTTTCCTAAAGCCCATGGAATAAAGGCCAAGTCGCCCCAAACTCTGCTCCCACAACAAGCCTGTCATCCCAGAGATCAGTCTGGTCATCCTTCGCTGCTCTCCCTCAATGTCAGGTTTGTCCTTTATCAGGAAAGGAGACCAAAACTGCACACAATACTGCAACATGTTCCAGATGGGGTCTCACCAAGGCCCTGTCCAGCTGCAGTAAGACACCCTTACACCTGGACTCAGATCCCCCTGAAATGAAAGTCAACACACCATTTACCTTCCTAACTGCTTTCTGTTCCTGCAAAAATTATTTTCAGTGATCAGTATACAGGGAGATCCAGATCCTTTACAATATTAAAGATACCCAACTGGTGGGTCTATGTACACCGGTAAGTGTCCCAATGTCATTCCCAGTATTTTCTGCTTCAGAGCTCACTGCCCTGTATGGACGCCGGGAATCGGTGAAGAATGAAATGAAAAGAAGCATAAGTCCCTTTATAGAGTAACATTTTTCAACCTTTTCAAATGGTAGGCTGCCGTTCTATTTTTCCCATCAAAGAGCACAACGTCTAATCTAGCCACATTGTTCTTCATTGCCTCACATTTACACAGACACTTCACTTGCCTCAGTCACCTTGGAGCTTTTTTTACATCCTCCTCACCCACTCACATTCCGAACTCAATTAATGCCATCAGCAGGATTGGAAATATTGTATTTGATTCCCTCTGACAAACTTTTGGTGTGTAAATGAAATAGCTAGGGCCCAAGCATTGCATCCTGCTACACCCCCGAGTCCTCTGCTTTATAAAAAACATTGATTTATTCCTACTCACTGTTTCCTGTTAGCTCTCCCATTGTAAAACCATGCCCTTCTGTTAGCCCCAGTCCCATACAATTCAAATTTGCATAGTAGGCTTGGGGCTTGATCAAAACTCTTTCTAAATATCCAATCGTATTGCATTGATTGCTTCTCCATAGTTTTAGTGAAAGTCAGTTTCTCAAATATGATTCCCATTTGATAAATCTCTGTTGTTTTTTTTTCTCCGCCCACTGCTTTCAGTTAAAGTACTTTCTCCACAACGTCTATTTCGTAATTGTATTCTATTCCCTTTTTCTCTCTCACCAGATTCAACTTTCCTCGTATTACGAGGAAGATTGTTTTATGTTTTGTTTTCTTCTGTAGGGACATTACTGAAATATTTGCTGCATAGTTCTGCCATTTCCCACTTCTCCATTCTCCATTCTCTCGATATAGACTGTATCGAACCTGCACGTATTTTCCCCTTAATTTTGCCATTGACGTACTTTATGAAGCTATTACAAATTCACACTTATTACCGTTGTGCATATAGAGTGCTCTGAAACCCATCAATTTCTGTCTTAAGCTTTTCAATGATTGACCTTGCACAACCATGTACTCTAGAAGCATAGATTCTGCACCGTCAGAAATACAGCACGGTCTACATTGGTCCCACGAGCTGGGAATGTGTTGACACTTCAAGACGTCGTCCAAGTACTTTGTAACAGCTCTGAGATTACCCGTGACAACTCCCTCTCCGGTTGTACATACCAGACCCCAAAACCTTCTCGGTAAAAACCAATCCTCAAGTCCTCTCTAAATCTCAAACACTTCACTTTAAGAATATGTTCCCCCTTGTTCTGCCTCTGACTAAAATGAACAGCTGCTGTCTATCCACCCTGTCGATGTCCCACATAATCGTTTCCTTCTGAATCACATCCCCTTCAGTCTTCTCTGCTCCAAACTAAACAACCTGATCTTATCCAGCCTCTCTCCATAGCTGATATGCTCCATCACAGGGAAAATCCTGGTGAATCTCCTCGGCACACCCTCCAGTGCAATCACACCCTTCCTGTAATGTGGTCCCAGAAATACACACAGTATTCTATCTTGGCCTAACCAAAGTTCCACATAGCACTTATGCATCGAAGAATAAAGGCTATGCTTACACTATCTTTGTTTTTTGAACTTGTGGATTAACCTGTCCATCACATTCAGGTTCCTTCTGAGCTCCCTAGTGTGCTACCATTCACTGAGTACTCACCTGTCTGCTTCCTTCTTCCAAAGTGCATCACCTCGTATTTATCAGGGTTGCATTCCATCTGCGACTGATCTGTCCATCTGTATCTTCCTGCAACATAAGACCTTCGTCCTCACTGCTAACCACCCGGTCAATCATTGTATCAAACACAAACTTAGTTATCACACTCTCCCCACCTCTCGTCTATTTTCGCAGATCACCATTTATGAATATCACAAATAATAAGGTTATAGATCACACAACGCCAGGTTATAGCCCAACAGGTTTAATCAGAGGCACTAGCTTTCGAAGCGCTGCTTCTTTATCAGGTAGTTGTGAGGTTTGAAAGCTCGTGCCTCGGAATACACATGGTGTTGTGTGATTTTTAACTTTGTCCACCCCAGTCCAATACTGACATCTCCGAATCACAAATAATAAGGGACACAACATTGATCCCGATGGTGCCCCATTAGACACCGGCCTCCAGTCACACCAACAGGCTTCTACCACCATCCTCTGATTCCTACCACTAAAGTTGATTTAGATGCAACTTGGAAATTCACTCATGACCCCTACCTATTCCCTGTTTATTCTGTTCCACTTGACACACTTGTTGAATACCTGGGGGTTCTCCCTAAACTTGCCTTCCAGCAGATTTCCATGCACCTGTATTAGTCAGTCCTCTCCGAGTGAAGAATTTCCTCCTTATTGCAGTCTTAAATGGCCTGTCCCTTATCCTGCCAATTTTTTTGCCTTAAATGTAGAGTAGGCAGCCAGAGAAACATTCTGTTTATTTCCACCTTTCCTATGTTTTCTAAACTTCCAAAGTTTCACTGCGATCACCTCTCATTCTTTGAAACCTTAGAGTACACAGGCCGAGTTACTGCATCAATCAACCTCACTATCTGAGGAATGTATCAGGAGAATGTCCATTGCTCTACCTCTATGGTCAGTATATTCCTTCTCAGATTAAGTCACCAAAACTGTATACAATACTCTAGGTACAGTCTCACCAACCCTGTACACAATACTCCAGGTACAGTCTCACCAACCCTGTACACAATAGTCCAGGTACAGTCTCAACAACCCTGAACACAATACGCCAGGTACAGTTTCACCAAGCCTGTACACAATACTCAGGTACAGTCTCACCAACCCTGTACACAATACTCCAGGTACAGTCTCACCAACCCTGTACACAATAGTCCAGGTACAGTCTCACCAACCCTGTACACAATACTCCAGGTACAGTTTCACCAACCCTGCACACGATACTCCAGGTACAGTCTCACCAACCCTGTACACAATACTCCAGGTAAGGTCTCACCAACGCTGTACACAATACTCCAGGTACAGTCTCACCAGCTCTGTACACAATAATCCAGGTACAGTCTCACCAACCATGTACACAATAGTCCAGGTACAGTCTCACCAACCCTGTACACAATACTCCAGGTACAGTCTCACCAACCCTGTACACAATAGTCCAGGTACAGTCTCACCAACCCTGTACACAATACTCCAAGTACAGTCTCACCAACCCTGTACACAATACACCAGGTACAGTCTCAACAACCATGTACACAATAGTCCAGGTACAGTCTCACCAACATACTTTGAAACTACATCAACATTTCATTGCATCGATATTCTGACGCCTTTAATTGAAGGTGAACCCAACTTTAACTTTCTACTTACATAATTCCGAAGTTATTGTGTATGATTTCCTTTCAAAATGCACTCTGATTCTCTCCAATGTTGCTGTTAATTTCTAAATATCCAATAACACATCCTGTCTCATAGATTCCAAAAGTGTCTCTACAGTTGTCAAGTAAATTGGTCTGCATTTCTTTACACTACCACTTTTTCTCTGGATGCCTGGATCCCTTCCATTCATCTACCCACAATGCTTGGATCACGTTTATTACCTTCCATTTATCTACAATAGCTTTCCAGCCTCTTTGGAATGTACAGGAAAATAAAACAGTCATCGCCAGTGCAATTAATACTTCTATTGCTGATTTATTTCCGACATTTTGAGTGAATCTGTTTCATCAGACTTAGCAATGCTCAATCCAGCTCCATGTTCAAGTACTACCTTGTTACTGATATGAATTGACTTGATGCCTTTATCTCCCGAAGGCCGATCTGATCACTTGGTATTTCTGGGTGATTTTCTGGCTCTTCCTCCATGAAGACAGATGCAAAGTAATTGGTTATTTCTCGGTCATTTCCCTGTTTTCCACAGTAACAACTCATCTACCAATTACAAATTTCCACATTTGACCATGTTTTTATTTTGTTTCCTTTGAAAGACAGATCGTATATTTATGCAGTCCTTGAGTTCCTGTTTGTTAGCATGCATGTTTGCTTTTTGATTTCCTTATCAGTTTCATGTCCGTCCTTTACTGGATTCTAAATTTCTGACATTTCTCAGGTTTCCACAATGTCTGGATTACCTCTGAAGTCACTTCTTATGATTAATATAATCTCTAATATGTTATATTAACCATCATTAAGTCACTTCCTCACTCTTGGGTGTTTGTACGTTAAAGAAATTGGCTTTTGTTTCAGACTTTGCAGTATTTGTATAAACTAGATAGATCCAAGAACGTTGTAAGAGGATAAAGACGAAATTGTGGGGGCCTGGCAGATATTTTCCCATCATCGCTGGCCATGGGTGAGGTCCCAAATGACTGAAGGACAGGAATTGTTGTGCCCTTATTCAAGAAGGGCGACAAAGAAAAACCTGGGAACTATAGACCAGTAAACCGGACATCTGTAGTGGGTAAGGTACTTGAGAAGATTCTGAGACGTAAGATAAACCCATATTTGGAAAGGCAGTGATTAGAAGCAGTCAGCATCGCTTTGTGCATGGGAGATCATGGCTGACAAATTTATTAGCGTTTTTTGATGAAGTGACCAGCAACGTTGACGAAGGCAGGGTTGTAGACGTAGTCCAATTGATTTCAGTAAGGCCTTCAATAAGGGTTCACATGGTACGCTGCTCTGGAAAGGTAGATTGCATGGAATGGAATGGGAACATGGCAAATTAGATACAAAAATGTCTTGATGTTAGGGAGCAGAGAGTAATAGTGGAAAGGATTCTTGTCGGACTGGAGGCCTGTCACTAGTGGTGTGCCTCAGTGGTCGGTGCTGGGACCATTACTGCTTGTTATATGTATAATTATTTAGTTTAGAATGTACAAGGGATGATTAGTAAGATTGCAGATGAACTAAATAATGTCGTCTCGTGGATATTGAGGAAGGTTATCAGAAATTGCAGCAGGACCTTGATCAGTTAGGATGTGCGCCAAGAAATGGCAAATTGAGTTGAATATGTCTAAATGTGAGATCTTGCATTTTGCAAAGTCAATTCAAGGTCGGAGTTTCATCATGAATGGTTGAGCCTTTAGGGTGTAGTGGAACAGACGGACCTGGAATTCAGGTGCACGGTTCGCTGAAAGTTGTTTCAGAGATAGATAGAGCAGTGAAGAAAGATTTTGTCACACTGACCTTCATCAGTATGGGTATTGAATACCGAAGTTGGGAGTTCTGTTGCAGTTATAAAGGATGGTGGTGAGGCTATACCTGAAGCGTGATGTTTAGATTTGTTCACTTTGCTCTTAGAAGGATGTTATTAAACTGGAAAGAGTGCACAAGAAATTTGCACGGATGTTGCCAAGGACTCTATTGTCTGGATTTTAAGGAGAGGTTGGGCAAGCTAGAAATTTTTAAACTGAGGTTGTGTGAGACTGATGGCGATCTGACAGAGTGTATAAGATCATGGGAGGCATGAACAGAGTGAACGCACTCAGTCTTCTTTCCCTAAAGTTGAGCAATCCCGCACTAGAGGGCATCAGCAGAAGGTCAGAGGAGAAAGAATAAAAGGGAAGCTGAGGAGCAATTTTTTTACACACAGGGTAGTACGCATATGGAATGAGCTGCCAGTGGAAGTGGTTGAGGTGCGTACATTAACAACATTTAACAGGCATTTGGAGAAATATTTGTTTTAGGAAGGGATTGGAAGTATACCGGGCAATAGCAGGGAAATAGGATTAGGGTAAATGAACATTTTGTTTGGAATGGACCAATTTGGGCCGAATGGAATATTTTTGTGCTGTAGGACTCTATGCCTCAAACAACCATTACTTGTGTCTCACTGAATGTTATATTTTATTTTTTTTTCCAATTCACTGGAACTAACTTAGCCCTGTAGCCTCCAGACTTCCCCGATGTTTGAGTATAATGTTCAAAATTTCTATATTGCGTCACAATTCCTCAAAGCTGCTTCAGCGCACGGTTAGTAATTAGTTCTCCAGACCACACAACACCAAATCCGAAATAACCTGCCCTCTAGTTTGGTTCACAACCTCCTCTCCAACTACCTGATATATACTTATGGAATTTATTTTTCACAACATGAGTAGTCACTTAGGTAACGCAGTTTCGACGCAAATTGACATCATCCAGTATTACTGCCTCACCCACCATTATTTGTTACTCATTCACAGGATGAGGGCGTCGCATTTATAACCAGCATTAATTGCCCATGCCAGAGGGCAGTTAACAGTCAACAGCGTTGCCTTGGGTCTGGAGTCACATGCAGGCAAGACCAGGTAAGGACAGCAGTTTCCTTCCCTAAAGGACATCAGTGAACCAGATGAGTTTTTCCAACCATCGACAATGGATTCATGGTCTTCATAAACCATTCATTCCAGATACTTATTGAATTCACATTCCGTCATCTGCCATGGCAGGGTTCGAACTCGGGTACTCAGAACATTACCTGGATCTCTGGGCAAAGATACCAGCAATAATATCACTATGTCATTGCTTCACCTTACATATACTTGCATATCCAATTTCCAGTTTGTATGACAGTTTTGGTCTCGATATATAACACACCAATGTTTGCTTCTCCTTGCTATTTGTAAGATCCACCTAAACTGATTCTGTGTGATCTGAGGGACAGCGTCTGAAAAGTTATTAGTGATAGACTTGGACAAGACGTTTGGGGAGGCCCTCCTGAACGCTTAGATGATCTAAAGAATTGGTCAGCAATACAGGACAAGCATCAATATCCTCACTGCTCTGCCGGGATAAGAGTCATCGTATTCACTCTGCTCCCTCACACTCACTGTATATCTGGTTTAACACATATCCCCGAACCAGGCTCACACTCTATCTCCAAATAAGGTTCAAGCACAACCACTCTCACTATTGCATTCAGCACATTCCCTCCGCACTTTTTTCTGTCACTGGCCCAGTAGCCCCGCACACTGATAACACTGCATGGATACAACACTGTGGTCAGACTCCCTCTGAAAACCTCACCCTTACCCCCTCCAGCACTAACGGCAGGGACACCTATTCCTACCCTCATTGCTTCCCTCCTCTTCTCCCATTCCAGGAGAAAGAGCTTGGAATTGGACAGAAAGGGCCAAGCCGGTGGTGGAGTGCCCGGTATCCGTTCCCTCAGCCCCATACCCTGACATGTGTGGAGCATCCTAGAAAGAGCTAGAGAGGACCAGGAGGCCTTGTGTGGAGATTCTGAAACGCCAACGTCCCACCAACTGAGTAAGGTGCAATATTCAGTAAAGAACAAGTCTCAATTTAAACCCACTTTCAGTTTCAAACTCATCTCTCTCACTCGCAAAAGAACAGATATCCCATTGCACAGAGATGCAGGCATTGAAATGCACAGAAGTATTGGTAAACACAACAATATACTAACATGCACAATGCATACAAGGAGATAGGCATACACACACAGAGAAGCACACAGAGACATATACAGTCACACACAAATAGACAGAAACAAAGATAGAAACACACAGGCTGATACACAGACAGACAGATGTATCACAAACACACACACACACATACATACACACAAAGACACAGACACTAGTGTCATTAAGACACAAATAAATAAGTTTTTGATTTATGAGAAGATCAAGGATTCTAGGGAGAAGGTAGGGGAGTGATTTTGAGGAACTTTTAAGAAATGATTGAATGGCATGTCAGACTTGATGGGCCAAATGGCCCAATTCTGTTCCTTTCTTTAATGCTTGTGTGGTGTTATGCTATAAGGTACTCTCTTCCTGAGACAGCAGCAGATGCTGGGTTTGATACATATTTGACTGGAAAGAGTCAGTGGTAATGTGGGACAGACTTGGAGGGCGGAATGGTTTATGTCTATTCCTAGTTATTGTATCCTTATATCCGAAAAGGAGCAGTGAGTTGATGTGAGGTTAACACAATTTTAAAACAATGGGTCCCATAATGAAATAAGGATGTGTGCTACCTGTGATGTCTTCATCCTTAGGGAGCAATGAAGACTTGGTTATTGAAGGTATTCAAGGCTGAGCTCGACTGATCTTTGCTGGACAAAAGAGTCAATGTTTATTGGGAGCAGACAGGAGTCGGATGGTCAGACACAATCGGATCAGCCATGAGGATTCTGAATGGTGCAACCGAATTGCCAACTGCCGCCCCTATCCAATGTGTTGTTCCTTCAATCCAGCCCTCGATGCTGTTATGGAGATATACTGTTGCCTCTACCCTAAGTGCTGTTTCCTCAGACCACCACCCGAGTCTGTTACAGGGTAGGGGACCACCCCATTCAGCCACATAGGATCTTTACAATGATTTGGGAGGAGACCATTCTGGCCCTCGAAGGAGTTACACAGGAACACAGAAAGAAGCAATTCAGCTCATTGAGTACATTACGCAGCCCAGGAGGAGGCCATTCAACCCGCCTGACCTGCTGCAGAGGAACTGGGTTGCTGTCACAGTAGAGATAAATGCATATTTTTACAAAACTGGAACTAGTTCTGCCTCAGAGATCACTGTAGGGTCATCAATGATCAATATTCTATGTCAAATATCAGGATGAAGGGACTAAATGGATCAAAGCTGAATTACCTTGTACACCAAGATGACCATTCAACATATCTTCAAATGGAGGTACTGAATCTGCATTGTGATATAGACAGGGAAGGTTCGTGAGCAAACCTTTAGCATAAATAATATAACGTGAGTTGTCTATTGTGGTAGGAAGGATAGAACAGTAGGAAACAATTTAAAGGGAGAGAGATCGTAGAACTCTGTGATGCAGACGTTTCTTATGTTCCTGGTACATTAATCATATGAAGCCTGTCTGCAGATGTAGCAAGTGATATGGAAGGTAAGTGGAATGATGCTGTTTGTGGCAACGGATATTAGGTTTAATCAGGAATGTTTTACTGCATTTGTGCAGGGCATTGCTGAGACTACATCAGATACACTGGGTGCAGTTTTGATCCTCTACACTAAAAAAACCGGATATAATTACTTTCGAAGGTGTTCAAAGATGCTTC
This sequence comes from Chiloscyllium punctatum, assembly GCF_047496795.1. Taxonomy (NCBI): domain Eukaryota; kingdom Metazoa; phylum Chordata; class Chondrichthyes; order Orectolobiformes; family Hemiscylliidae; genus Chiloscyllium; species Chiloscyllium punctatum. The sequence continues at coordinate 1,992,760 of NC_092739.1, forward strand.
CCTTTATTCATTCCTGAAATGAAGGCCTTTTGTTATCGGGAATTATCTGCTAAGGACTTAGACGGGAAATCTTATTGAAGCACGATTTTCAGAAAAGTGTTTCAGCTGGATAAATATTTTCTCTTCTTAAGGAGACTAAAGTTAGAGAATTTTTAATGAATGTGATTTGTTGATATAAACGCAAATATTATGAAGATATCAACCCATTTATAAAAATTACGCAGACACATATAAAGATGTCATCAAATTATAAAGTGGCCACTTTTATTTGCTAATGAAAGGCACTGTGCACAACAACAATGATGCACCTGCATACAGCATACAGTCTATAATCATCTATTCCAGAGAATGTTCATGTAGATCGCACATGGTCCAGTTTGGTGTTCAGTTGACATTACATTATTTTTCCACACAGAGAGGGAGAAAAATATTGCCTGCCTCAGAAGCAGCAGCCAATTAGTCTCTCTCTCTTTCTCTCTCTCTCTCTTACTTTGTTCTGCCTGAAAACAAGGTGTAAGAGCAGAAAATCCCTGAGTCATCTTTACCATTTGTGGAGGATTCCTGATGAGGATTCATAGGAATCTCTCCACTGCCCGAAGCAAAGGGAGTTCAGCCAAATTCAACTGTTCAAGGAAGAAATGCGCATTCCCACACATTTGTGTGGGCAGAACAACGTCAAAGGCAGAGAAACATTTGGGACACTCGACCATTTTAACATTCGTTCAGAGTTCAACCTTCTGTGTGTCACGTTTTTCTAGAAAATTACTCAGTCTGATACCTATTTCATTGGCCACAGCACTCAACTGGTTGCATTAAAAATTTGCTTTGACCAGTACAGGCGTGGGAAAAGACATCAGTGACCCTGAACATTGGTCACAATACGATCAAGAGATTCTCAAAGGGCTGTTAAAGTTTGTGATGACTGGATATTTCCATTTATTCAAAATTGTGCACAGTAAACATTTCACAGATAAATGAGTGCAGGAAAATGGTACTCAGAGAAGTGCTGCTGAGACCATCATCAGATCATAGTGCGTGGTGAAGCAGTGACACAGTTTCTGATGACCCACTCTTGCTCCACAGTCCCATGTTACTATGTTGCATTCAGTCCCTCACAGCTCCTGCACAGGAGCAGATGGAGGTCACTTGCTCCAAATACCTGGTCCACATTAACACAGGATCTCATTCACTCCCTAGAGACTGTCACACACGGTTTGGTGAGTGTTGTAAAATGTTACTTGGAAATCCAGTCTGGCTTCGAAAGATGCCTCTGGTCTCCTCACAAAGTGCCTCCTCTCTGCATCTTGTACTTCATTTGTTGGTCATGGTCTAGACCAAGATCCATTATGAATAAAGCCCCATACCTCACCCAGAGTTTAATCAAAAGTGCTTTGCTCTCTCTGATTGCAATATTCCATAACAGAACGTCGAGGAACATTACAACCATTAACTTTGTAATGACAGAAAATATGAGCATAAGGAACAAGATCAGGCAATTCGGACGGCCAAGCCATTGTATATGATCATGGCTCACATACTGTTAGCATTAACTCTTCTTCTATACCCAATCCATCACACCCGCGAGTTCTCTGACAGGTCAAAAATATATCTACCTCCTCTTTAAATACTTTCAGTGATTAAGGTCCCTTAACTCACCAGCCCAGATAATTTCAGACATTGATTTCCCTCTATGAGAGGAAAAAAACTCCCCACACAGACACCGTCACCTATTGATATGAAGAAGAAATGAACACGGGGGCTCACGAAAGAGTGAATGGCCTTGATATCAAGGCAGTATTTGACAGAGGGTGTCATCGGGACCATCTACTGGTTTAAGTTTAATGGGAATCAGATGTTCCCTCCCGACTGTTTGGGCTCTTTCAGAGCACAAAGGAAGGTGTTTGTGGGCGGTGGCTGACAATCTTCTCAGTCCCAGGACATCTGTTCAGGAGATCCTCAAGTTCACTTCCTCAGCAGAAACATCTTCAGCTCCTTCATCAACGTCCACACCCCTGGCGCCCACATCCCTGGCACCACTCTCCCCCCATCCATCATAAGATCAGAAGCGGGGTGATCACTGAAAATCACTCAATGTTCAGAACATTTTTTCCCTCCCCTGCTCCTGAACCAGTCTCTGTGCCCATGTGCTGCAAGACCTGGACAGCAGTCAGGTTTGTGCTGTTAAAGTGTCGGTAACATTCATGTAACAGCACGAAGGAGAAAGTGAGGACAGCAGATGCTGGAGATCAGAGCATAAAAATGTGTTGCTAGAAAAGCGCAGCAGGTCAGGCAGCATCAAAGGAGAAGGAGAATCGACGTTTTGGGCATAAGCCCTTCTTCAGGAAATGTAACAGCACGGCCAGACACTGCACATTTCCACAGTTAAAAGAGGAGCTTATTCAGCACCTCAAGCTGGTTACAGGGATATATGGTAGCCATTCAGCCCATTGAAACGACTGAAGAAGAAGAGAGACAACCATTCAATCGTGCTGCCTGGTCCCCAGAAAGAGGAAGGCTCTAGTCAGTACATTGAGCTGTTGAACAGGAACAGGCAGAGCCCAATCAGACCCTTGATACTGTTCTATGGAAGCAGGAGGAGGCCATTCAGTCCCTTAAGACATTTATTCAGGAACATGTGGGTTACATTGATGCTCCAACCTGAAAAACGAATGGAGCGGAGATTGCACACATAGACGGTTCACGATGTTCCTCGTGGCTCCATTGCCTGTGGACCACATGACACTTTAACATGTTTCGCCGGCAGTGAGGAAGGAAGCCAAATGTTTTGTACCAAGTGTCAAAGAGGCATCTTCTATCTCTGAAGACAGAGCCATGCTCTCCATGGAGGTCAGAAGCTGATGGGAATTGTTAACTGTTTTAGCAATAAGGTATTGAGGCTCCTGTCGGGATTGTGGATTACATGACGTTCATAATGTGGGGAGAGGTTTGTCAAAGACTGACCCTCTCTCTCTCAATCGAAATGGGGAGTGGCGTGGGGTGAGACAGACGTTCCCAGAGGCTTTTAAAATATCAACAATCATGTAAACCTAGTAATAAACAAGCCATGTAATTTATCACCATATCACTGTCTGTTTGGAATATATTGAGTGACTGTCTATCCCCCTAAGGTTCAATGCAATCACCTCTTATTCCCTCAAAGCTCTGCAGATTAATCCTCATGCACTCCCGATGGTACAATCATCCCAACAATGAGTCTGGTAAAACTCTTTTATACACTTTCTGCCAAGAAGATTATTCCTTATAAAAGAGAGAAACTCTCCCCACAATACTCCAAATACTGTCTCAGCAACACTCTCAGGGTTGATCGCAATAATTCTGTTGCCTTACTTCGCTGTCTCAGCTTGTTTCCTGTGCTGTACAAAGCCATTCCTTCTCTCTACACTGTGCTTGATGTGGAATTTAGAACTTCTGTCCGTCTGTACTTCAGCATCAATAAAGTCATCAGCAGAGGGGCCAATGGAGATGAATATCACTCTCAGAGAGAGACTCAATGAGAAAGAATTCACTCGAAACAGGGAATGATCACCTACCCGAAAGATTATGATTTGCAGGAACATGGAAATCAGGCAGAGGAAGGGAGCGATCTTTTCTTTTATTCTGCTCTCACGGGATGTGTGCAGCCCTGGTCAGACCAATATGATATGCTGATCCTGAACTGAGTACCTAGTTCAGCGTTCCACAGGACAATACAGAGTAAAACACACCACAGTGGGTTTGCAGTCACACAGAGACCTGACCTGGGAAGGATGACCCATTGATTTCTCTACAGAGCATGAGGCAAACAGATAGGCTTTGTTAAAACAAGTTGTGATGAATTAATTTGCATTCCATCAACTTCCTTCCGGAGACACCAAAAGATTATTATTCTGTACCACTTGATTATGAGTCAATGACTTGACCACCATGCACTGTCTGTCCATCTGACAGATTCTGTGGAGAGGACAAATTAAGTGCAAATATTTTGTGATGTAAGCAAAATCCGAAGAGTCTTGAAACGTTTATATCTGGATTTACCAAAGACACAAATGATGAATTATTCAGCAGTTGCACTGAGGCTGAGAAGGAGACTGAGATATCCTGATAGTGGCCTTGGTCAGGATTGGTGAGTGGGGAGAATATGTAGGAATGCAAACCTGAATGGGGGAAAAAGATCTTTGAGTTTAAGAACAGTCTGGTTTCTCCTCGCATATTGTTGAGTAAGTTGTGAATAGTAATTTGATAGTTATAATTTGTAAGGAATAAAACTTTTGACTGTATCTGAAAATGATGACTTGCAAATTCTAAAATTTGAACGTGAACAGCAATGTAGTTCAACTCAGCTTAATGGTCAGATGGAATGACTTACCAGGAGCACCAACTGGTGCGAGGATAGGATAATAACCACCTTGAATAATCCAAAGGATATCTTCGACCCGTGATGCTAATGATATCCAAGCATGAGAAAGGTAGTAAAGACCCAACGATAAACTCCTGTCTGTTATTGTAATATTCCAGTCTAATGTTCTCAGATTCTGATCCATTATTGGAACATTCCAGTCTAATGTTGTCAGATTCTGATCTCTCCTCCCCCTGTCTCTCGAGAGGCTGATCCCTGTTAGTCCAGTCATTGATACTCCCACCCATACTGGGATAACATATTGAACCGAGTCTTTAATTAATAGAAGAGGCAAACCCTCCAGTGACACATTTACGATCCACGGAGACTGACATCAAAAAGTCACTAAATAAATAGCTCCAGCCAACGCCTGTCAATTCAATATTGTTTAATTAAAAATTCAAAACAATGATTCAAACTTTCCCATTCTGGATGGGATATGTGAGTGTGACTGATGGAACAAATCTTGAGGCTGATAGATCAATTGAGTTCAACCATTCAATCTGACTTGTATGCAGGAGAAATGTCATAAGTTTCTCAGTACGTAAACATGCTTCTCTGTTTATAAATGGAAACATACATCCTGGAACGACTGACCAAGCATTATAAATTCAATAAAACATTGAGACAATTTTTATAGTTCATGATCTGAGGGGAATGTTTGTCTGAGAAACATGAGACAAATTGCATGGCTATGTTAACAGGGAATTGAACGTGACAAATGTAATTCAGATTGTTATTCCAGTTTCGGAGAGAGGCAGATGAGGCCTGTGCTATTGATGTTATCGATGTTAGTGAACTGTGATGAAATGTCATTTACTGGACTTCAATTCCAGTGTGATTATGGCATTGTGGAAGAGACGGAAAACAGAGAGAATTGGGAGACATGGCAGTTCAGACTGGATGGAGGGACAACAATATTCTCCAGTCATCAGTATTGGAATGTTACCCTTTATAACTCATATGAAGTTCAGATTCAAGAATACATTTAAAGTGAGGAATGAGGAGAAAAATCTGTTTATTGAATACAAAATACAGGGAAAAAATGATTTTCTGTTCATATTAAACTATGGAAAGTACACAGAGATAAGATACACTCATGATATTGAGCTACATAAATTGACAGGTGCATTTAAAAACCACGGAAGTGGTGTGAAATCTTCCTCAATCGTTATCTGGCCCACAGCTGAGATGCTGATTTACCCTCTATCAGTGATCCACCTCACTGAGATTCTCTGGCGCAGTACCTCAGTATTGAGCAGAATTCTCAGTCCCTGCTGCTGTTCAGCCATTCTGTTTAAATTTAACCACCTTCTCACTGTAAAAATAAAATCACTTGGCCTTTCGGACTCTGTTTAACTGTCAGCAACTCAGCTCTGTGACATTATTGAAGATAAATGCTCTGGGACCACAGCCAGTATCATCACAGTGCTCAAACGGTATGGCACTAGATAAGGGCCTTGCAGTCGGTGAGAAGTTCTAAATAAAACTTCCATTTTCTGTCTGTTCCTGTCTATCTCCCCTCATGCTGTCTTCTAATCTATCCAACTCACCCTCGTTTTGACATCTCTGCAATCTCTCCCTGTTTCAAAATTGTGCAGTTGCACATCTTGATATTCGACTGGGACAACACAACTGTTATAGGACAAGCCAAACTCAGAACAGCCAGGGAATTCCTTGAGGCATGGCACTCATCCACAGATTCTATCAACAAACACATCGACCTGGACCCAATATACCGACCACTGAAATAGTCAGCTGGAACTGACAACCGGAAGCGGCAGAGACAAACCACTATAAATGCCAGAGGAAAGATTACAGAAGCGCTTCACAGGAGACTCCCAAGCACTGAGGATGTCACCTAGACATGGGACGAAACGTCTGCAACACAAATTCCCTGCTCGGCAAACAGAACCACAACAATGAGCACCCGAGCTACAAATCTTTTCACAAACGTTGTGCTTTGTGGACATTTTGGAGAAATGGATAGAGCAGGGACAGGACTGATCGTTGGAGGGTTCGGGGTTTATATGCTTCATTAATAACAAGGAAGGTACAAAAGGGGCGGGGGGTGGCATTGTTAATCAAAGACAATATTACGGTGGCAGAAAGGATGTTTGATCAGGACTCATCCACTGAGTTAGTATGGGAAGAGTTTAGAAACAAAAACTAAGAGGTCACCCTGTTGACAGTTCTATATTGCCCGCTGAAAAGTTCCAGAGGTGTAGAGTAAGGATTATAAAGATGACACAGTATAGGAGCGAAAATAACAGAGTAGTTGTTATGGAGGACTTTACCTTTCCAAATATTGACTGGAAATGCTACAGTTCAATTAACTTATATGGGTCAGTTTTTGTCCAATGTGTGCAGAATGGTTTCCTGACAGAGTATGTACATAGGTCAACAAGGTACAAGGCCAAAGTAGATTTGGTACTGATAATGAACCAGACTAGGTGTTAGATTTGGAGGTAGGTGAACACTTTGCTGATAGTGACCACAATTCAGTTATGTTTACTTTAGCGATGGAAAGGGACAGGTGAATACCGCAGGACAAGAGTTATAGCTGGGGGAAAGGCAATTATGATGCGATTAGGAAAGGTTTTAGAATACATAGGATGGGGAAGGAAACAGCAGAGGATGGGTATAATTTAAATGTGGAGCTTTTTCAAACAACGGCTACTGTGTGTCCTTGATAAGTTTATTCCTGTCAGGAAAGAAGGAAGTGGTCGAGCGAAGCTGCTGTGGTTTACTGAAGAAGTTGAATCTCTTGTCAAGAGAAAGAAGGAGGTTTATGTAAAGATGAAACTTGAAGGCTCATTTCGGATGCTTGAGAATTGCAAGTTATCCTGGAAGGACTTACAGAAAGAGATAAGAATAGCCAAGAGAGAGCATGAGAAGTCTTTGGCAATTCGGATCCAGGAAAACCCTCAAGCTTTGTATCAGTATGTCAGGAATAAAAGAATGACCAAATTAAGATTAGGGCCAATCAAGGACAGTAGTGTGAAGTTGTGTGTGTAGTCCAAGGAGATAGGACAGGCACTAAATAAATATTTGAATCAGTATTCACAATGGAAAGAAAATGCTGTTGAGGCCTATATGTAGTAAAGGCTATTAGACTAGATGGGATTGAGCTTCGTAAGGTGGAGATGTTAGCAATTCTAGAGAGTGTGCAAATAGATAATTCCCGTTGGCCATTTGGGATTAATCCTAGGATTCTCTGAGAAGTTAGGAAGAAGGTTACACAACCATTGGTTCAAATCTTTACATCCCTATTGTCTACAGGAATAGTGCCAGAAGACTGGACGGTAGCAAATGTTGTTCGTTTTTTCAAGAAATGGAGAAGAAACAACCCTGGTAACTATATACCAGGCTTACTTTGTTTCTGGGTAAAGTGTTGGAAAAGATTATAAGAGATAGGATTTATTATCATCTCGAACGGAATCATTTCATTAGGGATAGTCAAGATTTTGAAAAGGGTATATCATGCTTCACAAATCTTATTGAGTTCATTGAAAAGGTGACCAGAAGGTGGATGAGGGTAAAGTGGGGTATAAGGATTTCAGTGAAACATTTGATAAGTCCCCCATGTTAGGCTATTGCATAAAATATGGCGAGTGTGGTGTTAGAAAAGCAGAACAGACGAGGCAGCGTCCAAGAGGTAGGAGAGTCGATGTTTTATTTGTTAGCCCTTCATCAGGAATCAGTGCTGTGGTCTCCAGCAGCTGCAGTCTTCACTTTCTCCTAGCTCCTCGGATGCTGCCTGACCTGCTGTGCTTTTCCAGCAACACACTTTCGACTCTGATCTCAAACATCTGTAGTCCTTACTTTCTCACAGAAAATACGGAGACGTGGAATTGAGGGTGATTTAGCGGTTTGGACCAGAAATTGGATAGCTGAAAGTTGATGGGGAATGTTCATCCTGGAGTTCAGTCGTTAGTGGTATACTGTAAAAGTGTTTTGGGGCAACTGTTGCTTGTCTTTTTGAAAATGACCTTAATAAGGGAATGGAAGGATGAGTTATTAATCTACGGTTGACAGTAAGATCGGTGGAGCTATGGGCAGTGCTGAAGAATTTTACAGGTACTGAGCTGTAATGTTCTATGTTTATGGACCTACAATGGGCTAAATAGCTTCCTTCTGTGATGTAACAATTCTGAGGTACTCTGACCCACAATAAAAGCTTTAGGTGCCTGGAGAGACAAGCTGCTCCAGTAAAGGACACACACTGCACAGTCATACATCATCTCTTCCGGCTTTCTAATATACACCGGCCTCAAAATATCAGTCCAAACAAAATAGATTGATTCAAATTCACGCAGTCAGCAGGAGGTTCACCTGAGGGGATTACCGTCAGAGGATTCAATGAATAATAGGATTTCAGAATAACACAAAAAATAAAACAATATCACAGCAGCATAATAATTGGCAGCAGAGTAAAAACTTAAAGTTGCAAATAGATCCAAGTTCAACATTGTGTTCAGTTTTGGTCACCTTGCTATAGGAAGGATGGTATTAAACTGGAACTTTACAAGGATGTTGCCAGGACTCAAGGGTCTGAGTCAGAGGGAGACGTTGGATAAACTGGGACATTTCTCTTTAGAGCGCAGGAGACTGATGGGTGGCATGAAGTGCTTTGAGTGTCTAGTCATGGCCCACATCAGTTCCAGTCTCCCAGACTGCTTCGATACCCTCCAATTTTCCTACCAGTGGAATGGGTCCATAGCAGCTGCCATATCCCTGGAACATGTGGACAACAAGGACACCCACGTCCGATTCCTGCTCATTGACTATAGGTTCACCTTGAACACAATTATTCCCTTCAGAATAATCACAAAACTCCCTGGCCTTAGTCTCGGCTCCGCCCTCTGAAGTTGGATCCTCAGCTTTCTGACCTACAGTACACAATCAGTGAAAATAGGTAAGTGTGTCTCTTCCATGATAACATTCAACACTGAAATCCCAAAGGATGTGTCCTCAGCCCCCCTACTATACTCTCTGTACACCCACGACTGTATTGCCAAATTTTGAACGAATGCCAGCCACATGTTCACTGATGACACCATCATAATAGGACAGGTATGTAATGATGGCAAGTCAAAATACAGAACGGAAATACAGGACTTGGTGATGTGCTGCACTGAGACCAACCTCTCTTTCAACGTTGGCAGAACTAACCAACTGATCAATGACTTCAGAAAGAAAGGAAGAGAACATGCCCCCATCTGCATCAATGGAACTGAAGTTGAAAGGGTGCAAAGCATTAAGTTGCTTGGAGTGACGATAACCGACCTCCCATGTAGATGTGACAGCCGAGATGGCACAACAACGCCTCTTCTTTCTCTGGCAGCTCAGGACATTTGACATGTCCACAAGGACCCTCACCAATGTCTACAAATGCACCACTGAGAGCAAACTATCTGTGTGCATAATGACCTGGTGTGGCCATAGCCCTGTCCAGGACAGTAAGAGAAATGACAGAACGTTGTGTGCACAGCCCATGCCATCACGGAAACCATGATGTCCTATCCATTGTCTCCATTTACACAGCTCACTGCCACGGAAAGGCTGGCAACATTATCAAAGTCCCATCGCACCCTGGATCTCTTACAATCTCTTCCATCATGCAGACACTACAGAAGATTGAACACACAAATTAGCGGCTCATGAACAACATCTTCCCAGCCATTTTTAAACTAATGAATGGACTCTCTAACTTCAAATTATGCTGATCTTGCTCACATTGATGTTGCCTATTGCATGCCTTTTCTGGTGTATCCTGTATGCCTCAGTCTAAGTTTTTCCTTTACCCTATGTTCTGCATGTCCTTGCTTATTGTAGGAGCGAGATTCCCCAGCTAGGGTCAAAGACTCTGGAGGCAGACAGGACACAGGTACGGAATGGACTTTAATTCAAGCAAAACCTGGTTAATGCTGGGAGAATACCAAAGGATCTTCCTCGAATCTGGCTTTGACATGAGAAGACAATCCTTTCCTTAATATTTAGCTCAGATCAGACGGCAAATCAATGACCTACTTTGATTTTACAGTAAAAATACAGTATTTTTATACGTTCTGAGTTGCAATGATCATACACAACTTTGTCAGTGTACCCTCCACTCCCCGTCTGCAGAACCAATCTTGTAAAACAACTGATCAATGATGGACACTCCCAGGGACAGCTCGAGGTTCTTATTTGTTTCGGATGTTTAACGTTTTTTTTGTTATCTCTAGTCCTTAGGATCTTTTTTCATGAATTCCAAAGTTAGTGGCTGCACTTTTTTGGAGTCATACCCCTCACTGTTTATTCTGAAGGATTGTATGAATTCTATTCTCCAATGGGCAGGCTATCTCTTATCAAATTCCGTGACCACATTTTACATTAAAAAGCTGATTCTGATACAAAATTCGTAGTATCACTATTATTTCTACTGTTAACCTTTTTCTTAGCGAATTAGACAAGACATGCCGGGCATCTCTTTAAGGTTTATAATTAGGTTTAAATCTGTGTCCATGATTATTTACCAAATATTTAACTAAGACTTATTACTATTGTAAACAATTTCAAATGCACAGTTAGCTCTTGAAAGATAAATTGAGTTGCTGTTTGTGTGGATGAAAAGAATCCTTACTGAGATCAGAATAAGTTACATTTTGTAGTGATTCTTCAACGATTTTGTGCTACAATTTCATTATTTCATCTGTGTTCTGTTATAAATCATCATTTTCTTTTAAAAAAAAGAACCTTCTTTATCACTATGTTGGCATGTTTCAGAATTTTGCGAATCAGATTATCCTTTCTTTTGCCTTGGAATTATTTCCTTTTCAAAGGCCCTTTTTTCACTAATGCTGAAGCAACCTATTTTAATTTCTGGCTATTTTGTGGCTTTTCAAAAACAGACAGCTGAAGTAGACTTTTAAATTTCGGCCACTCCATGTCTCTAAAAAAAGGCAGCTCCAACTCTCACTATGATCTGCCAGAACTGTGTATAAACAAAGAGTTTCACTCTACTTAGATACATGCGACAATGAATCCTATCAAATCAAATGAAACCAAATCTAATGATAGAGAGAGAGAAATTGTCACAAGGTCAACACACCCAGATGAAACCTCTGCAACCTGCCACATCCGGCCAAAAATTCTGATAGACGATTAAACAACTAACTGATGGAGAGGGCTCCACAATTATCCCCATTCTATCAATGGATCAGCTATGCACATCTGTGTAAAAAACAAGGAAATAGTATCTGTACCATCCTAGCCAGGGGTGTTGAGTCGATGATTCAACTCACCATCATCATGATGCCCACAGAATCACAGATGCCAGTCTTCAACCAATTTGATTCACTGCATGTGACATGAAGAAACAGCTGAACACAGTAGATACGACAAAGGCAATGGGTCCTGACCCCATTCCTGCAATAGGACTGAAGGCTTGTGCTGCACAACAAGCCGTGTCCCTGGGGAAAGCCGTTTTACTCCAGCTCCAACTCTGATATCTCCCTGGCAATGTGGAAAATTACTCAGCTATTCCCAGTTCCCAAACTGGGAATAATTACAATATGACCAATTACAACCCCTCAGTCTCATCACGATAGTCAAATTGTGAGTTCTTTTTGATAGAGCTGTCAAGCAGCGCAGAAATAACCTGCTCAGTGCGGTTTCTGATAGGTCCCAATGTGGAGATGGTGCAGTTGTGGAAATGTCACTGGATTACTAATACAGACCAGACTAATGCTCTGCCAGCTGGTAGAAATTTAAAAAAAAACATATAAATATCTAAAATCTTCTGTCAGTAATGGTGACCCGAAAGCCATTGTCGATTGTAAGCATCTATTTCTTTCCCCAATGTACTTTCAGGAAGTGAATCTCCCGTGCTTTCCTGATCTGGCCTAAAAGTGACTCCAGACACACAGACATGTGATAAACTCTTCAATGGCCTCTGAAAAGGCCAAGCAAGACACTCTATTGTATCAAACTGCTTCGAGTACTTCAAAGGTAAAACCGGACCCAATGCCTAGCACTAGACTCGGTATTGGAAAAGGGAACGGGGGACAGAGTCCTGTCGACCCTGAAGAGATTTCCTTCCGAACATGTAAGAGCTACTGACAACATTTACAGAGCTTTCCCACAGACTGCACAGAAACATCAGGAAAGGAGTAGGCCATTCAACACATTGAGGCTTCCCCATTCTAGCTAATGGAGAAAATGTCCTCAGTGCAGTTTTCCTCACACAATGTTTGTATTCCTTAATATGCTTAAACATCGTGAAATATGTAATAAGAATTGCTGTCGTCACTGTTGTCCATCAATTTTGCTACTCCAATCAATATACAGGCCGTTGTGTGATGACACATGCCTATTAATGATGGTTTGGTTGCAATGCCGTTCATGAATTGTGTGCTTTTTTAAAATAAACAAGCTGCTATCAACGTTACGTGATTCCATCCCAACATTGGCTAAACAGCAAAACCATGCTCGTGATGTGCAAAATGCCCACTCAGTGTGTTCAGCTAAAACAGGGATGCAATCCACTCTGCAAGCCTTGAAACTGAGCCTCACATTGGGAATTGTAGTCTACGTTTCGAAGAAACATCATTTCAAACTGGAGGAGAATTTCGGGGAGAACTGGAATTCCACGGCAGCATCACGTCGTCAGTCAGTCACGAAAACATCTGGTGAAGAGCATCGTGAAAGGTACACGGCTGTCGTCAGTGGCTGTAGTGTTAAAGTGTTACATATAAAGTACTATTTCCTTGGAATACATGTTTTAAAGATTAACTTAGACTGGGCTAGTGAGTATGTTAGACCACCTTTCATTTTTGGTTTTTACTGATATTTCAGGGTTCGCCCCTTAGCCCCATAGCCCCCGTTATGTATGTTGCACCATTATCAAACTACTTCAAGATTTGGAACGATAAAACCGAGAGAAAACTCGTTGTCCGAAAAGGGAACGGGAAACACAGTCCTGTTGACACTGCAGAGATCTCCTTCTTAACATCTGAGAGCTTGTGACAGCTGTACTCCAGCTGTCTGCTCATTTCTTTAGTGTCCAGAACTCCTTATTTATATTTAATGTACTGGTTTCTACAGCCTTATGTGGGAGAGAACTCCCCAGGTTCGCCAGTCTCTGAGTACACACATTTATTCTCATATCAATGCAGATTGACCTGCCTGTATCTAATGCTGTGGCCCCTTGTATTAGACATCACAGTCAGGGGAATTACTATACCTGCTTCCAATCTGTCACGCCCTGTCAGTTTTATATAATTCTCTGAGATCTCCACTCATTTTCCTAAAGCCCATTGAATGCAGGCCCCGTCGCCCCAAACTCTGCTCCCACACCAAGCCTGTCATCCCAGAGATCTGTCAGGTCATCCTTCGCTGATCTTCCTCAATGTCAGGTTCGTCTTTTGTTAAGTAAGGAAACCAAACTGCACACAATACTGCACAATGTTCAAGATGGAGTCTCACCATGGGCCTGTACAGCTGCAGTAAGACACCCTTACTCCTGGACTCAAATCCCCCTGAAATGAAGATCAACACATCACTTATCTTCCTAACTGCTTTCTGTTCCTGCAATAATGCTTTCAGTGAATGGTGTGGAGGGAATCCAAACCCTTTTCAATGTTACAGCTCCCCACTTGGTGTCTCTATTTATCACTGGTCAGCGTGGCGAAGCCATTCCCAGTATTGACTTTTTGCTTCAGAACGCACTGCCTTGCATAGACCTCGGAGGTCTGCACAGAACGAAACAAAAATACAGCATAAGTTTCTTTATAAATCAATATTTTTTCAACCAATCCTTTTTCAAATTGTAGGTTGCCGTCCTGTTTTCCCACCAAAGAGCACGACGTCACATCTGCCCTCATTGATCTCCATTTGCTATGTATTTGCCTATTCACTCCACTTGTATCAATCACCTTGGAGCTTTTTTACATCCTGTTCAACGACTCACAATCCGACATCGACATTTAGTGCCATCAGCAGAACTGTGAATGTTGCATTTCATTCCCACAACCAAAGGTTTGGTGTTTATTGGGAATAGCTGGGACCCAAGCTCCGATTCCTGCTATACCCCAAACTTTCCACTCGAAAACACATTGTTTTATTCCTACTTGCTGTGTCATGTCAGCTCTCCCATTCTAAATTATGTCCACATATTAACCCCAGTCCCATAAGATTCGAATTTGTATGGTAGGCTTGGAGCTTTATCACCTATTTTCTTAAAAATCCACTCATATTGTATTGATTGCTTCCCCATAATTTGTACCCCTCAAGTCCAATCACAATCTTCCTGTAATGTGGATCCCAGAACTACGCAAATTATTCCATCTTGGATTAACTAACGTTCTGCATAGCTCTTATAATCTATGCCTCAATAAAAAAAGACCATGTTTACATTCGTTCTGCTTTATTAAATTGTGTGTTATCCTGTCCATACCCATTCATGGATGTGTGGAGAAGCACCCGCTGAGCTTCCTAGTGTGCTGCCATTCATTTAGTACTACCCTTAGTCATTGCCTTTATTACGGTTACGATCCGTCTGTCATTGGTCGGCCCATCTGACCGTTCCATTTACAACTTCCTGTAAATTTAGACCTTCTTCCTCATTTCCAACCAAATGGCTAATCGTCTTTAAGGTTACAAAATCACACCATGTTATAGTACAACAGTTTTATTCAGAGACACTAGCTTTCGATGCGTTGCTTCTTCATCAGGTGATGATGTGTTTCGAAAGCTGTTGCCTCCAAATAAACCTGTTGGACTATAATCTATTGTTATCTGACTCTTAACTTTGTCCACCCCAGTCCAACATTGGCACATCAGAATTACAAGTCACAAGGAAACAACACCGATCCCTGTGGTGCACTTTTGGACATCAATCTCCAGTAACACAAACAGCCTTCTAACACCATGCTCTGTATGCTAACACTAAATTAATTTGGATGCAATTTGGCAAATCATGGATGAGTGCGAATTGTTCCCTTTTTAATAAGATTAGGTTTCCTCCAGTGTGGAAACAGGCCCTTCGGCCCAACCAGTCCACAAAGAGTAGCCCATCCAGATCCACTTCCCTCTGACGAATGCACCTGGCGCTCTGGGCAATTTAGCATGGCCAATTCACCTGACATGCATATCGTTGGACTGTGGGAGGAAACCGGAGCACCCGGAGGAAACCCACGCAGACACAGGGGGAACTGGCAAGCTCCACACAAACAGTCGTCCAAGGAGCGAATTCAACCTGGGACCCTGGTGCTGTGAGGCAGCAATGCTAACCTCTGAACCACTGTGCCGCTTGAGGTACCAGCGGAATATCTGGGCATTTTTCCTAATCTTACCCTGCCAGCAGTTTCCATGCCCCTGTTTGAGTCAGTCCCCTCAAGTGCTTGATTTGCTTCTTCTTTCTATTTTAAATGGCCTGTCCCTTATCCAGCCATTAGTTGCCTTAAACGTAGATTAGACAGACAGAGAAACATCCTGTTTAATTCCAACTTGTCATATATTCAGTGAGTTTTCTAAGTTTCACTGCGGTCACCTCTCAATCTCGCTGTTTGAGGGATTAATCTGGAGAATGTCCATTGCACTTCCTCTGCGGTCAGTATATTCTTTCTCAGATTGAGTCACCAACACTGTACACAATACTCCAAATACAGTCTCACCAACACGCTGTGAAACTGTTTCAACATGTCTTTCAATCTATATTCTGATTCCCTTAAATGAAGGCGAACATAACTTTAACTTTCCACTTACATATATTCCTCAAAATGCGTTTCACATTTTTATTATGAACTCACTGTATGAGTTCTTACCGAAAGCCTTCTGATAATCCAAATATGCCAATTCTACTGGGTCCCCATTATCTATGCTGTAAGAAACAATTTCAAATAATTCTGAAGTTTGTCAAGTATGTTTTCTCTGTCAGAAACACATGCTGATACTCTCAAATGTTGCTGTTAATTTCTAAATATCGAACATCACGTGGTCTGTAGTAGATTCCAACGGTTTTCTTATGGATGTCAAGTTACTTGGTCTGCGGTATCCACACTGTCTCCTCTTCCGTTACAGATGCTCGGATCCATTCCATTTACCTACAATTCTTGGAACATGTTTACTTCCTTCCATTTATCTACAATGGCTTCAGGCCTCTGCACAAAGTGCAGGAAAATAAAACACAGCCATCGACAGCACAGATAGTACTTCTCTGCTGATATATTGCTAATATTTTGATGTGAGGTACATCTGGTTTGTCAGACTTAGAAATGAGCAATCCAGCTACAGGTTCACGTATTACCTTGTTACTGACTTAAGTGTCAAAAGTTCCATATGATCATTTGGTAATTCTGGGTGATTTTCTGGCTCTTCCTCCATGAAGACAGAGGCAAAGTAACTGGTTGATATCTCGGCCATTTCCCTGTTCCCAACAATATATTCTCTGCTCCTGATTACACAATTTCCTATTTGACCTTGCTTTATTTTGTTTTCTTTGAAATACAGATTGTCGATTTATGCAGATTTTGTGCTCTAACATTGTGCAAAAGGCCCTTGGGCCCAGCAGTTCCACACTGCCCCTTCGAAGAAGAACCCATGCAGACCCATTTCCAAACGATCTACGTTTACGCCAGACGAATGCACCTAATGAACACATCCCTGAACACTATGGAGCAATTTAGCATGGCCAATTCACCTAACCTGCAGATCTTTGGATTGTGGGAGGAAACCGGAGCACCCAGAGGAAACCAGCGGAGACAGGGGGAGCATTGGAAACTCCACACAGACAACTTCCTGAGTATTCTCACGTTTTCACAATGTCTGAAATTCTTCTGAAGTCACTTCCTATGATTAATATAATTTTTAATTTCTTATGTTAACCATCATTATGTCACTTCCCCGACTTTGGTAATTGAACCTTTAAAAAGACGTATTTTTCAGACTATGCAATATTTCTATAGATCTCCTGGTCCTGACCAGATATATCCAAGAACACAGCAATCGGGGAGAGAAGAAATTGCGGGAGTTCTGGCTGATAATTTTGCATCATTTTTAGCCACAGGTGAAGTCACCGAAGGCTGATGGGGAGCGACTGTTGTGCCCTTATTCAAGAAGAGCTGCAACGAAGAACATAGGAACTATAAACCTGTTAGCTTCACAACTGTGATAGGTAAGTTACTTGAGAAGTCTCTGAGATAATATATATATATATATACATTTGGAAAGACACGGAACAGTCAGCACGCCTTTTTGCATGGAAGATCACAATTTGCTAATTTTTAGCGTTCTTTGATGAACTGAACATGAATGTTGACGAGGGTAGGGTGACAAAAGTAGTCGACATAGATTTCAGAAAGGCCTTTAGATTGGATTAGATTCCCTAGTCTGAGAACATGCCCGCCGGCCCAATAAGTCCACACCACCCCTCCGAAGAGCAACCAATCCTGACTAATGCACCTAACACTACGGGCAATTTAGCATGACCACTTCATGTAACCTGCACATCTTTGGACTGTGGGAGAAAACCAGGAGGAAACCCACGCAGACATGGGAGAATGTGCAAACTCCAAACAGTCAGTTGCCTGAGGTGGGAATTGAATCCAGGTCCCTGGCGCTGTGAGGCAGTAGTCCTACCAATTCAGCCACTGCGTCGCCCCAAGGTTCCATGTGAAAGGCTGCTCTGAACTGTTCGATCACATGGAATTCAGAGGGGGCTGCTCTGAACTGTTCGATCACATGGAATTCAGAGGGAGCTAGAAAACTGAACATACAATTGGTTTGATGTGAGATAGCAGAGTGTAATAGTGGAAGGACGCTTGTCGGATTGAAAGCCTGTGGCAAGTGGAGTGCCTCAGGGGTCTGTGTTGGGACCATTGCTGTTATGTCTATCAATGATTTTGTTGAGAATGTACAAGGCACGATTAGTAATTTTGCTGATGACACTAAAATAAGCGGTATAGTGGACAGTGAGGAAGGTTATCAGAAATTGCAGCCGGACCTTGATCAGCTGGGTAGTGGATCGTGAAATGACAAATGGAGTTTAATATAGATTAATGTGAGGTCTGTCATTTTGGAAAATCAAATCAATGTAGGAGTTTCATGGTGAATGGTTAGGCCTTAAGGAGTGCAGTGGAAGAGAGGGTCCTTGGAATTCAGGTGCACGGTTCTCTCAAATTAGAGTCACAGGTAAACGACAGTGAGGAATTCTTTTGGTACACTGGCCTTCATTAGTCAGGGAATTGAACAGCGAAATTGGGGAGTAACGTTGCAGTTATACAGGATGTTGGTGTGGCTGCGCTTGGAGTACTGTGTTCGGTTTTGTTCAATTTGCTCCATGAAGGATGTGATGAAATTGGAAAGAGTGCAGAAGAAATTCACAAGGATATCGTCAGTACTCAATAGTTTAGTTATAGGGAGAGTTTGGACAGGCTAGGTAATTTTTCTTTGGAGTGTCCAAGACTGAGATGATATATTGCAAAAGTATATAAGATCATGAGAGACATGGATAGGGCGAATGCACTCAATCATTTTTCATTTGTTGTGAATCATAGACTAAAGGGCATCAGTTTAAGGTCAGAGCGGAAAGAATTAAAGGGAACCTGAGGGGCAACGGTTTTTACACAAAGGCTGGTACACATTTGGAATGAGCAGCCAGTGGTTGAGGGGGTTACATTAACAACATTTAAAAGGAATTTAGACAAATACATGGATAGGAAAGGATTAGATTGAAACGGGGGCAATGGCAGGGAGATGAGGTTAGTGTGGATGCACAGTTTGGTCGGAATGAACCTGTTTGGAATAAAGGGTCTGCCTCTGTGCTTTAGTACTCTATGACGCTAACAACCATTGCTTGTCTCCCACTGAATGTCATATTGTACTTTCCCAATTCACTGGAGCGAAATTGACCCTCCAGCCTCCAGGCTTCCATGATGTTTGACTATCATGTTCAACATTCGATATGATATGCAGATGCCGTGTAAAATGCAACATATTAATGTCACTTTTCCTCAGAACAAGGTTATTAATTCGTCATTCTGAGCAGACATCACCAAATCCAAACAAACCTTGTCTTTAGTTTAGATCACAACATACTCTTCAAGCTACCTGATACACATTTCTGGAATTTATTTTTCACAGCATTAGCAGTCACTTAGTTTACGCAGTTTAAGTGTAACGTGAGATAATTTAGTATCCCTGCAGCATCAACAATACCAATTTTCCACAGCATAAGATATACAAAATTTGCACGACAATTTTACACGGCATGCTTTTTTAAACAATTTTACAAGGCCACTTGCTCCAAATACCTGGTCCACGTAACATAGGATTTCATTCAATCCCTCCAGACTGACACACACAGTTTGGTGTGGGTTAGAAAATGTTATTGGGAAATACAGGCTGGGTTCGAAAGACACCTCTGGTCTCTTTACAGAGTGTTTCCGCTCTGCAACTTGTGGTTCGTTTGTTGGTCATGTAGTGGATCCAGATTCACTGTGAATACAGCTCACCGACATAACTCAGAGATGATACACAAAATACTTTGCTCTCTCTGACTGCAACATTCAGGAAAATTACAACCATTAGCTTTCCAGTTACAAGATATGAGAACATAAGGAACAGGATGAGGTAATTCGGAAAGTCAATCTTGCTGTGCCATTGTATGCCATCATGGATGATCCACTGTCAGCATCAATTCCATTCAATTCCCAATTCTTCACACACTTCTACTCAATGATATTGGGCAAAAACCAATCTACTTCCTCTGTAAATACTTTCACTCCCCGAACTCACTCGTCGAGAGAGTTCCTGACATTCACTATCCTCTGTGAGAAGAAGACACTCCCCACGCAGGCACAATAACCTATTGATATGTTCAAAAGAGGTGAATACAGGAGCCCAGCTGAGAGTGACAGACCCTGATAACAAGGCAGGAGTTGGCTCAGGATGGTATCAAGGAACGCTGACTCAATTACATTTAATGGGAATCAACCACAATATCTCCTCTGGTTTGGGCCGTCCATAGCACAAAGAAAAATGTTCGTAGTTTGTGGACACCAAGCCTTTCACTCCCAGGACAACCCTTCAGGAGTTTTTCAGGATACCTTCCTGAACACAAACGTCTCCAGCTGCTGCATCAATGTCTTTCCTCCACCATAAGATCAGAACTTGTGATGGTAACTGAAGATCAGACAATTTTCAGAACATTTTGTCTCCTGTCATCTCCTGAACCAGTCTGTATCCATGAGCAGCGAGACCCGGACAACGTTCAGGCTTGTGCTATTAAGATGCCGGTAACAGCCAGACACTGCACATTTCCACAGTTAAAAGAGGAACACATTCATAATCTCATGCTGGTTGCACATGGATATGAGGAAGTATTGCAGTCCATCGAAATGAATGAGCAAGGAGAGGGACAAACCATTAAACCTTGTGCTTGTTTAACAGGAAAAGATGCAGTCTATCCAGTGCATCTAACAGGAACGTGCAAATTCCAATCAGACCCTTGTACGTGTTCGAACGCATTTGCGACCAGGACGAGAACATTCAGCCCCTCAAGGGCTTATGCAGGAACAGGAAGATGTCATTGATGCTCCAACGTGACAAACCAATGGAGCAGAGACTACACTCAGAGACGACTCCATGATGTTCCTCGTGGCCCCATTGCATGTGGACTGTGTGCTATATTAACATGGTTTCCTGGTAGTGAGGAGAGAAGCCAAATGTTTTGTGCCAAGTCTCAAGGAGGCATCTTCCACCTCCGAGAACACAGACCCATGTTCTCCATCGAGGAGAGAAGCTGTTGGGAATAGTTAACTGTTTTAGTGTGAAGGTATTGTGGCTGCTATCGGGATTGTGGATAACATGACGTTCAGTGCAGAATCACACATACCGAATGCACTATATTAATTTCGGGAGACTGTATGCAAACCCTGAACCTGTCTCTATCAATCGACATGGAAAGTAGGGCAGAAGTAGGGGAAACGTTCTCAGAGGCACTTAAACTATCGAGAATTATAGCCCGAGTAAAAACCAAACAATGGAATTATCACGTTCTTACTGTCTGTTTAGAACAGAATGAGTGATTGTCCATTCCCCTCAAGTTTCAATGCAATCATCTCTTATTCTCTCAAAGTGCTAGAGATTAATATTCACTCACTCCTCATGGTACTATGATCCCAGTGATTAGTCTGTTGATGCTATTTCACACTCTCTCTGTGACGAGGAGATAATTCCTTATAAAGGAGAGAAAATCTTCCAACAATACCCTAAATACTGCCTCAACAACACTCTCAGGGATGATCATAATAATTCCCTTCCCTCACTTTGCCGTCTCTGTTTCTTTCCTGTGGTGTGAAAAAGCCATTCCCTTTCTATGCCCTGAGACTGACGTGAAATTTACAAGTTCCTTACCTCTGTACATCAACATCATTAAAGCCAACACCAGAGATGGAGATGAATATCACTCTTGTGGAGAACTTCAAAGATGTCGAATAAACTTAAAACAAGGAATGGTCACCTACCCCAATGGAAATGATCTGTCGGAATATGGTAAACAGGCAGAGGAAGGAGCTATCTTTCCTTTGCTCTTCCCTCACGGGATGTGTGCTGCCCTGGTCAGACCAGCATGTTATACCGATCTGAAACTGAGTGGCTGGTTCAGCTGTTCCACAGGACAGTAAAGAGTAAACTACATTATTGTGGGATTGCAGTCACACGGAGACCTGACCAGGCAAGGATGACCCATTGTCTTCTCTAAAGGACATGAGGCAAGCAGACGGGCTTTTTCTCACAAATGATAATGGTTTCATTTTAATTGTATTAATTTCCTTCATGTGATATCAATGGATTATTATTCGATGGCAGTAGATTATGAGTCAATGACTTGAGCACGATACACTGTCTTACATCTGACAGATTTTGTGCAGCGAACAAGTTAAACATCTCAAGTGCAACTATTTTGTAACGGACACGAGTTTGAAGAGACTTGAAGAAACAGCTGTAACGGATTTCACAAAAGCACAAACAACAGTTCATTCAGCAGTTGCACTGAGACTGAGTCGGAGACTGGGATATCATAATGGTGGTATTAGACAGGATTGGCATGTGGGGATGTTATGGAAATATAAATCTGTGCAGGACAGAAAGGATTATGGAGTTTGAGAACAGTCTGGTTCCTTCTCGCATATCAGTGAGTAATTTGAAAACACTAATTTGCTTTATATAATTTACAAGGAACTATGTTTTTGATTGGAAGTGAAGACATTGATTTCCATTTTCCAAACTTAACATATCATGAGCAGAAATTCAGTTTAAACCAGTTTCACAGTCAAAGCGAATGACTTACTAGGAACACCAACTATAGCGAGGATGGGATAATAACCACCTCGAAAAATCCAAAGGATATCCTGGATCCGCCATGCTAATGGTATCCAAGGTTGAGAAAGGAAGTAAAGACCCAAGGATAAACTCCTGCCCATTGTTGGAACATTCAAGTCTAATGTTCTCAGATTCTAATCTATTGTTTGAACAATTCAATCTAATGTTCTCAAATTCTGATCCATTGTTGGCACATTCCATTCTCGTGTTCTCAGATTCTGAGCCATTGTTGGAACATTTCAGTCTAATGGTCTCAGATTCTGATCCATTGTTGGAACATTCGTGTCTAATGTTCTCAGATTCTGACCCATTCTTGGAACATTCGAGTCTAATGTTCGCAGATTCTGATCTCTCCACCCCTTCTCTCTGGAGGTGCTGATCCTTGTTAGTGCTGTCGGTGATGTTCCCTCTCACTCTATGGCATAAAACATTGACATAGTCCATTTATCATTTATCGATGGAAACCTCCACTGGGATAATTAGAATCCAGAAAGATTGACAATAATCACAGTCAGTGAACAAGTAGCTCCAGTTAAGCCATTTCAATTCAATGTTGATTTTATTAAAATTCAAGATAACGTTTAAGATTTAAACATTCAGCATGGGAAATGTGGGAGTGACTGAGGGAAAGGATGTTGGAGATAACAGATTTCTTGTGTGTAAGCATTCAATCTGCCTTGGATATGGGAGTAATTAAAGAGGACTGTTGGAACATAAACTAGTTTCTCCATGTATAAATGGAAACATACAGCCTGAAATTATTGATCAGTGATTATAATGTTGAGTGAACTTTTATAGTCCATAATCTGGTGGGAAAAGGTGCTCAAGACAACATGCATGATAACAGGCAAACTACATGGATATGCTCACAGAGAATTGTTCGTGATAAATACAATTCAGATTGTTATTCGAGGATCAGACGGGGCAAGTGAGGGTCATGCTGCTGATGTTATTGATGTCAATGAACTATGATGAAGTATCATTTACTGGAATTCAATTACTATGTGATTATGACATTGTGGAGGGGGCAGAAATTAGAGAGAATTTGAGGAAATTGCTGATGAGACTGAAGGGAGAGATAATGATATTGCCAGTCGTCTGTATTGGAACGTGCCTCTTTATAAATCAAAAGGTCAGATTCAGGACGCATGTATAGTGAGGGATGAGGGCAGCCAACATTTACCGTAAGACCAGACGACATAGGAGCAGAAATTTGGCCTTTCAGCCCACTGAATCTGCTCCGCCATTTGATCATAGCTTTAAGCTTCTCAATACCATTCTCCGGCTTTCTCCACATAACCCTTGATCCCCTTGACAATCAAGAACCTATCGATCTCAGACTTGAATATACCTAATGACCATTTCTCGATAGCTTCTGTGGCCTTGAATTCCACAAATTCCTCACTCTCTGGCTGAAGAACTTTCTCATTATCTCTGTTCTAAAAGGTCTTTGCTTTATGCTGGGCCCTTCGGTCAGAGTCTCTCCTATCAATAGAAACATTTTTCCAACGTCCTCTCTGTCCATGTCATTAAGTATTTTGTAAGTTTCAATTAGATCCCCACATATTCTTCTAAACTTCATCAAATATTGACCCAGAGTCCTCAAATGTTCCACATATGTTAAGCTTTTCACTCCTGGAACCATTCTTATGAATCTTCTCTGAACATCATGCAGTGCCAGTGCATCCTTCCTGAGATACAGGGCCCAACACTGCGCACAATACTGTAAATGTAGTCTGACCAGAGCCTTATACAGTCTCAGAAGTATATCCCTGCTTTTATATTCACACCCTTTTGACATGAATGGCATAATTACATTTGCCTTCCTAACTACTGACAACCTGCAAGTGTACTTTGGGAAACTCCTGGACTAGAACTCCCAAGTCTCTTTGCACTTCCGACTTCTGATTTTACTCTTAATATTGAAAATAGTCCATGCCTCTTGTCTTTCTGGCAAAGAGCACGACCACACACTTTCGCGCACTTTACTCGACCGAGCAGTTCTTTAACCAATCTGCCAACCTGCCCACATCCTTCTGCAGGCGAAGGAGAGGACTGCAGATGCTTGAGATTACAGTCCAAAAGTGTGGTTCTGGAATATCACAGCCGGTCAGGCAGCATCAGAGGAGCAAGAGGGGCGATATTGCAGGCATAACTCTTTGACAGGAGCGAGGGGGATGGGCTGAAGGGGGCTGAAAGATAGATCGGAGAGGGTGAGGCTGGGGGTCTGGTACCGTGGAAGGCGATAGTTAGATAAAGGTGGGTTGTAGTCATGAAGGTCAGAGAAGATGGACAGATTGAACAGTTCAAAGAGGCATTGCGAAGTTAGAGTGTTAGATGCGAAGATAGGTGGAGTTGTGGACAGTGAGGAGGGCTGTTGTCGGCTGCAGAGGGACTTAGATATGATGCAGAGCTGTGCTGAGGAGTGGCAGATGGAGTTCAACCCTGCCAAGTGTGAGGTTGTCCATTTTGGAAGAACAAATAAGAAAGCGGAATACAGGGTTAATGGTAGGGTTCTTAGTCAGGTGGAGGAACAGAGGGATCTTGGGGTCTATGTACATAGATTTTGAACGTTGCCACTCAGGTGGATAGAGTTTGTAAGAAGGCCGATGGAGTATTATCGTTCATTAGCAGAGGGATTGAATTCAAGAGTCGTATAGTGATGTTGCAGCTGTACAGGACTTTGGTTAGGCCACAGTTGGAGTACTGTGTGCAGTTCTGGTCGCCTCACTTTAGGAAAGATGTGGAAGCTTTGGAGAGGGTGCAGAGAAGATTTACCAGGATGTTGCCTGGAATGGAGAGTAGGTCGTACGAGGATAGGTTGAGAGTTCTCGGCCTTTTCTCGTTGGAACGGCGAAGGATGAGGGGTGACTTGATAGAGGTTTATAAGATGATCAGAGGAAAAGATAGAGTAGACAGTCAGAAACTTTTTCCCCGGGTACAACAGAGTGTTACAAGGGGACATAAATTTAAGGTGAAGGGTGGAAGGTACAGGGGAGATGTCAGGGGTGGGTTCTTTACCCAGAGAGTGGTGGGGGCATGGAATGCGCTGCCCGTGGGAGTGGTAGAGTCAGAATCATTGGCGACCTTTAAGCGGCATTTGGATAGGTACATGGATGGGTGCTTAATCCAGGTTAGAAGTTCGGCACAACATCGTGGGCCGAAGGGCCTGTTCTGTGCTGTATTGTTCTATGTTCTATGTTCTATGTTCTTTCAAGTTGCAGGAAGGTGAAATGAGCAAACTGGTGAAATTGACATTGATATCCTGTGGTTGGACGGTCCCAAGAGGATGAGATGTTGTTCCTCCAGGTGTTGGGTGACTTGAGTTTGGCAGTGGAGCAGCCCCAGGACTGGCATGTCCTTGGCGGATTGGGAGGGAGAGTTGAAGTGTTCGGCCATAGGATGCTGGGGTCATTTTGTGTATGTGTGTGTGTGTGTGTGTGTGTGTGTGTGTGTGTGTCTGTGTGTGTGTGTGTGTGTGTGTGTGTGTGTGTGTGTGTGTGTGTCTGTGTGTGTCAGAGATGTTCCCTGAAACGTTCCAAAAGTTGGCATCCTGTCTCCTCAATGTACAGGAGACAGGGAACAATGTACACAGTACAAAGTCTACGGGGTGTGGAAAGATCCTTTGGGACCTTGGATGGAGGTGAGGGGGTAGTTGTAGCCACGCATTGTTGAGGACAATGTGGGGTCTATCCTTGTTGTGGTAGGAAGCGTAGGGTTCAAGTACAGAGGTGTGGGAAGTTGAGGAGATTTAGTGGAGCACCTTTCTGCAAGCTCTCCACGTCTTCAATGCTATCCGACCCTCTTCATATCTTTATACTGTCTGAGCATCAGGCTGTGGGTGCTTTGGTGGCTTAGTGGTTACTACGGCTGTTTCACCATACTAGTGGCCCAGGTTCGATTCTCACCACAGATAACTACCAGTTTGGTGTCTACCCCTTCTTCCCATATCTGCATGGGCTCCCTGTGGGTATTCTGGTTTCCGCCTGCAGTCCAAACAGACCTAGATTAGGTAAAATGGGTATGCTAAATTGCCCATGCATTAGGTTATTAGTCAGCGGAGAATGGGTCTGGTTGGGTTACTCTTTGGAGGGTTGGTGTGGACTTATTTTGCCAAAACGCCTGTTCCCACACTCGAGTGATTATAATACTAAAAATTAGCCAAAGTGCCCTCAGTTCCTTCATCTAAATCGTTAACTGTATGACGTGACATTTGGTGATCCCAACACTGAATCTTGTGGAACAATGTTTGTCACTGACTGCCAAGACACATTTTATCCTTACCCTCTGCTTGCTTCTATCGATGCGAGCACGTTGCCTCTGACACTATGGATCCCCTTTCTCAATAACCTCCAGTGTAGCAATTTGTCAAAGGACGTCTTGAGGTGCAGGTAGATAATTAGATTTAGATTATTTACAGTGTGGAAATAGGCCCTTCGGCCCAACAAATACACACTTACCCGCCAAAGCGCAACCCACCCATACATTTACCCCTTCACCTAACACTAAGGGCAATTTGGCCTGGCAAATTCTTCTGACCTGAACATCTTTGGACGGTGGAAGGAAACCCATGCAGACATGGAGAGAATGTGCAATCTCCACACAGTCAGACGCCTGCGGCGGGAATTGAACCGGAACTGTGGCAAAACACTGCGAGGCAGCAGTGCTAACCATTGTGCCACCGTGCCGCCCACAAGCATCTATTGGTTCTCCTAATCTGCTCAGTACCTCCACAAAACATTCTCGCGGGTTTGTCAGGCATGGCCCCCCACCTTGTTGAAACCATGCTAACTCTTCCCAAGTTTACCATCTACATCCAAATAATCAGAAATGGCACCCTTTACATCTGACGCTAGGTTAATCAGTCTGTAATTTTCTGTTTTCTGCCTTAATCCCTTGTCAAACGGGGTGTCACGTTAGCGATTTTCCAGTCCACTGTGTCCTTTCCTGATTGTAGTCATTCCTGCAAGATCACAACTAACTCTTGCACGACATCTTCAGCTATCTCCCTTACAAGAGTGGGGTGTAGTCCATTTGGTCCAGATGATTTATCTAGATTCTGGCCATTCAGTTTTCTAACGCATTCTCTTTGGTGATGACCACCATACTCCGTTCTTCCCCTCACTCTGTTGAATTTTTGGGAAATTAATCGGACTCTTCCACCGTGAAGACTGATGCAAACTTCCTCAGCCATTTCTTTGTTCCCCACCACTACCTCTCTGGCATCATTTCCTATTTCTACTTCGGCCTCTCTTTTGAACTTTATATGTCTAAGTGGCTAGTTTACCCGCTTCTTTAATTTTCTCCCTCCTTATACATTTTTGTTGCCCTCTGTTGGTCTTTGTAAGCTTCCCAATCCTTTGGTTTCACACTGTCCTTCACCACATTCTGTACTTCTCTCTTTTGATTTGATGCTATCCCTGACTTCCCTCATCAGCCATTGTTGCGTCATCCGCTCGTACCATGCCTCTTTCTCCTTGCAATGAATCTCTGCTGTGTCTCCTAAATTGCTCCTGTCATTGCTGTTCTACTGTCTTTCCTGCTAGGCTACTCTCCCAGTCAATTCTACCCAGCTTCTCCCTTATGCCTCAGCAGTTGCCTTCATTCAGTTGAAATACTGTTGTCTCTGATTCTATCTTCTGTCTCTCAAATTGCAGAATAAATTCAACCATGCTATGATCGCTGCTTCTGACGGTTTCCTACAAATTAAACTCGCTTATCTAGTCTGCCTCTTTGCACAACACTAAAACCAACATTTCCTGTTCCCTCGTGGACTGCACCACAAGCTGCTCAAAATATTCTTGTAGACATTCCATTAATTGCTTTTCTTACAACCACTACCAAACTGATTTTCCCAGTCCTCCTGCATATCGAAATCCCCCATGATCAATGTAACCTTGCCTTTTCTACACATCTTTTCTATCTCCTGATGTATATGATTGCCGAACTCCTAAGCACTGTTTGGAGGCCTGCATAAGACTCCCACTGTGGTTGCTTTAACATTGTGCTTCCTCAGTTTTACCAATGCAGATTCTACACCATCTGACCCTATGTTATTTCTTGCTATTCATCTAATTTAATTTCGTACTAGTAAGGCAACACCATCTCGTCTGCCCACGTGCGTATCTTTTAGATAGGGTACATATCCTTGAACAGTTAGCTCCCAATCCTGATCCCCTTGCAGCCATGTCTCCGTGATGCCAATCACGTCATATCTGCCAATTTCGATCCGGGTCACGAATTCATTTACCTTATTCCTTACACTGCATGCATTCAGATATAACATTGTCAGTCCTGTATTAACCATCCCTCTTCTCATTGTCATTCGGTTTTCAGTGTACTTGAAGTTTGTTTGTTAACCATTTCTAGATACTCTATCCTATTTATGTATGTGTTGGAGATTTTAAGAATCTTTTAATTCAGGTTTCTAATTACCCCTGTAACTAATTCCCGTTCCCCTATCGCCACCACCATTCCTATTCCATTTACATCCCTGTCTACCGCCCTAGTTATACAATTGAATTGGACTCTTATCCCAGCATGGATCTGTTGAAGACTGTCCCATTGGAACAGGTCCTTTCTTCCCAAGTAATGAAATGTGTTTATTCAACACAAAATACAGTGACAAAATTATTTTCTGGACAAAAGAAAATATGAAATTTATAAAGAGATAAGATTGTTAAAATACACTCATGATATTGAACTATATGAAGTGAAATGTGGTTTACTAAACCATGGAAGTGGTGTGCAAACCTTTTCAGTCATTACTTGACCCACAGCTGAGATGCTGATTTCCCCTCTGACAGTGATCCCCCTCACTGAGTTTCTCTGGCCCAGTCTTTCGCACAGTCTCTCAGGAGGTTATCAGTTCCTGCTGCTATTGGCACAGTCCATTTAAATTAATCGACATTCGCTCTGGAGCCAGTCAATTGGTCTATTGGATTCTGTTTAGCTGTCAGCCACTCAACGCTGTGATATTATAGGAGATAAGTGACTGGGATCATAACCAGTATCAGCATGGTGCTCTCAGGGTATGGCTCTCAGACGAAGAGCTTGCGGTTCAGGGGAATTTTAAAATAAAGCTTCCATCTTCTGTATATTTCTCCTCATGTTGCCCCCTGATCTATTTAATTTCATCTCCGTTTCACACCCCTTCATTTCTCACTCACTCTGTAACTCCATTTTCTCTCCTCTCTGTTTATCTCCCATCACATTCTTTATTTCTGCTTCATTCTTTTTCTCTCTCTCTCTCTCTGTATCTCCAATAACTCTCTCTGCTCTCAGATAGTGTAGTTGGAGTGCTCTGGGTGCACGAAGGACTGAATAGCTTCCGTCTGTGCTTTATTAATTCTGAGGTTCTCTGACCCACAATAAAAGTGTTAGGTGCCTCGAGAGACAAGCAGATTCAGTGAAGGACACAGGGCACAATCATTCATTATCTCTTGCTGTTCTCTTATATACAGCGACCTCGAAATATCTGTTAAAACAAAATAGATTGAAATTCGAGCAGTCGGAAAGACGTTCGCCAGATGATATTGCATTCAGGATTTAATAAACAGTTGCCACACCCAAAATGTGAATTTGCCTGATAGCTGTTGCTCCCAATTATCACTCCCTAGCTCCTGCCGAATACTGACGTAACTTGCCTGACCCCAGTTCCATAGCTTCTCAAAATGTCCTGACTTATCCATGATCTTAGCTACCTTAAAACTGAAGGAATTTCCAAAATGTTTCCAAAATGCTGTCCCCTGTAATTTCAGTCACCGTTCCAGGCTCATTAGCCAATACGAAGTCGAGTAGAGGACTATCCACATACCGTTTCAAGTAACCCGCTTGGATGCACCAAACATATTCAGTCTAATCTCAGCCACTTACTCTATGGAGTCCCAGTCAATATTGGGGTTGTTGAATCACTCACTTTGACAACTCTGTTTTTATTACACCTTTCCATAATTGGCACACAATTGTTGTCAAAGTCTAGGTGGCTGTTGAAAGGAATATAGCATAATCCGAACACAGTAATTGCATCAATCTTATTTTTGTTATGTACTCATATTGCCTCAGCGGATGATCCCTCCAGTACGTCCTCTCAGTGCAAATGCAACATTATCACTGATTATTAATACAACTCCTCCGCTTATTTTAACTTCCTCTCTATCTCGCCGAAGCAGCTGGAGATGGCTTGGCCTGGGATATTTCGCTGAAGAATTGGGCCCATGCAATGAAGTGCTTGGAGGTGCATAGTGAAGTAGGGCCGAGTCAGGACTTTGTCAAGGAGAGGTACCGCTGAAAATTCTGTGAGAAGTCTTTCAGAAGATAATGTGCAAGGTTGACAAAGAAAGGATGTGATTTTATTGGCTAATTGTAACTCTGCGAAATATGAATCTGCCTTAAATTGAATTTTATTCATCTATTGGTTACAAGTTGCATAAGCAGAGATATAAAAACAGTTAAAAATTAATAAAAAAACAAATTTAGCACTAGTTAAATACAATAAGGATGGCGGGTGCTCGTGTTTTGGATAACCACCTCTATCCACCTACTATATTCTCTCATACATTCTTCTCAAACCCAGCCCACTCGCATTTATCTCGCCACAGTCAAGGCTCTGAAGCTCATTGCTGATGAAGGGCTTTTGCCCAAAACACTGTTTTGCTGATCCTCGGATGCTAACTGTTTTGTTGATTCAGTTCCATGTTTGGGTGTCTTGAACGTGTGATTCCGAACAGGACGTTAGTATCTGAGACAGGCTACTTTGAGTGGATAGGAAAACACCAGTGTCCCAATTGAACTCAAACCAATTCTTCAGCACCATTTTATAATCCTCAGGTACTGGAGCCGGCTGTGTCCCTCTTCCGAAATATGGGAACACTATTTAGGTTTAGCTGATGAGTGGCAAACAAGAGTAATTCTTTAATTTGACCAGGCAGTAATTATCTCAAATAGGAAAGAATCCAGAAGCTTTCTATTGATTTCAGTGACATAATCAATATCCAAAGACAAATATCCAGTGTATAAAGATTGATCAGAAATTCAACTGGACTGGCCGTGGAAAAACAGCATTTCAGATGATTTGAGTAACTCACCTCCTAAAGCTCCCCAAAATCTTTCCATTACATACATGGCACCAGGCAGCGAGTCTAAAGGAAGACCCGCTGGTGCCTGGATGATTACCATGCAAGAACTGTTGTCGAGGGAAAAGCAGACGGCTAGTTAACACTGCCTCCATCGGTAGTCAGTAATAATGAGTCGTTGCAACACTGACACACAAGATGCACTGTATAGACTCTGTCCCAATAGCACTATGGATTACCAACACCAACTGCACTGGGGCTTCTCAGAGGCAATTAATGCTGTTCCAACTCCGTTAAAATCCCACACGAATTAAAAAACAAACTCAATTTTCCAATAATTTTTGAACAATGCAGATTTTCTTATTGATCTGATGAGCCTGTAGCTATCTCTGAAGTTGTAGAAATCAATTCACGCATAAAATTAAAGACTAACTGACAACTCAGGCACAGGTAATACAAGATAACACAGCATTTAAGAAGCAGCTGATTCGTCACTACAAATGTCAGGGCAGAGTAAACTATAATCTCAATACAAGTGAGATTAATGCATTTTGTTGGCTTTTGGCTGGCATATATCTGTTGGGCTGTAGAGCCTGTCTTTATGCCGTATGGCTTTACGAATTGAGTTCTTGAGAACAGAAGATGTAGTCCCACTATTTCCATCGCTGTGGTGAGGAATGCACAGTATTCTAACTTGAATCAATATCATTGTCCCTTCACTGTCACTTGTTCAGAATACTGTGGCTCTCTTTGAAACATATCAGTTAGTCTCCCTGCAACACGAGGATCACTGGGGTTCACCACCATATTCTGAATGGAAATTAGACACAGGCAATAAATGTTGTTCTTGCCAACGGAATTCATCTTACGAGAACAACTGAATAGAATCTGCTCTATTTAATGCACCCATTCTAACCGATCTGATTTATGACGCAGTTTTAATGAGGCTTTTACTTTGACCTAAGCATCTGAACTTTCTGTAACTCCATGAAACTTCCACGAGAGTGTTCGCAGTGCTGTTTAAAAAACAAATTTGCACATTGTGCTCATCATTCTAAAATGGAGACCCTTGTGCGCTTGGAAATGCTTTCATTATTTGTCAGTATCTAAAGGCAATAGCAACAAAAAAACTAAGATCAGGAATAAGTGATTGGACAACTTGAACCAAGTCTGCTCTGTGATAAGATCATGGATGATCTGATTGTGGCCTGAAACACACATTCCTGCTATGCCTTATAACGTTAATGCATCGTTCTTAGGCGGTAAACTGTCTACCTGTGTTTAAGAATATTCAATGTCTTATTCTCTGGGAGCGGAGTTCCCACAGACGCAGAACCCTTTGAGATGGTTAAAACAATCACCAACAGTTTCCAGCAGTCCATCCATTTCTGGAAATCTCTCGCACAAATTGAAATATTGTTTCAACATTCAACTTGAATCGACTATTCAGAATTAAATGGGTTTAAACGGGATTATGCGTCATTTGCCTAAACGCCAACTGATCCAAGTCCATTCTGACAAAGTTTCCTCCAGAGATAAATGCTCCTCACAGGAGTCAGTTGAATGAATCTTCTCTGGACTGCTTTTCATGTCATTATGCCCTCAGCTCCTCTAATGTGATCTCACCGTACCCTGCAAAACTGCAGAAAATCTTCCTTACTCCTGAGTGTATTCTCTTTCATAAGGTTTTAATATATATATTGCCTCCCTATGATGTGCTCGCAATGTGTTCTTTTGTGATCCAGGTGCCTGATTCCTTTGTGCCTCACGTTTGCAATCTCTCCATTGGAATATTACACTATTTTTCCATTCATACCACCAATCTATTCAAACACAGACGCATTTTTCCTGCTCTGCGCCATATATCAATATATCATTCAGTTGACCCACTTCGAACTTTCTATAATATTATGAAGTTGAGGTCAACATCCATCTGATAAGTAAAAGCAAAGCACCCAGTAAAGATTTCCTCGCCTTATAATATGATAAGGGAATGTGACAAGTGATGTAAGCCACCTCCTTTTTGATACCCAGTTTGTTATGATGGAGTGTTACAATGAAATGGAATCCTTTCAGACATTCTGTAATTAACAATTAACTATTTACCTGCCTAGGGGAGGCCCGATGGCTCAGAGGTTAACAGTGCTGCTTCATAGTGCCTGAGACTCCGGGTTCGATTCCAACCTCGGGCAACTGCCTATGTGGAGTTATCACATTCTATGCATGTCTGCGTGGGCTTCAAACACGTGTTCCTGTTTCCTCTCACAATCCAAAGATGTGTGGGTTCATTGAATTGGGCATGATAAATTGCCTACAATGTTGACAGGTGTGCGAACTAGGTGCATTAGTCAGGGTTATATATAATTAATAGGGTAGAAAAATGCATTTGAGGGGTTTACTTTTTGGAGGGTCAGTGTGGTCCTTGTTCGTCTGAAGGGCCTGTTTCCCTAAACTAGGTATTCTATGATTCTAACTTTAACAGTGTACAAACCACTAACAAACTGAACAATCACTCTGTAACTCATTACTTATTCTGAATAAAACAAGATTTTCCTGACATGCAGTTTCACAAATGCGCATTCCACACATAAATCCATTATTCGTAAGAACAAAATTAAAACTTAGTTTCTTAAAGTTCATACAGAATGGACTCTGTTGAAATTTCTGTATCTTATTCCCTCATCTTTTTCTGTCTGAAATGCCTTCTTAGTTGTTTTCAGGTTTCAAGTATATTTGCTCAGCGTGTTGTGTGCCGTTATTGATGGATGCAGCTTTTTAGGCAGAGTATGGAGATTTTTGTGAGACCCCAATATTTTTTCGCAGATGACACTTCCCTGTCATATTTCTTTTCGGATATAAGTTGACTGTTCCCCTCTGTCCAATTGCCTCTCTTTTATATATCCCT